>NC_060904.1:8232088-8529588 GCF_014805685.1 Silurus meridionalis | reverse complement strand
GAGAAGGATCTGCACCCTGATTCAATGATCAGTTCAAATAATCTAGAAATATATCAAAAAGACTGTACTGTATATGGTATAAGTACTATTTGGAAGGCTGAGAGTTTAAGCCCCAGTATTGCCAAGCTGCCACTGTTGGACCTGCCACTATATCATGGTTGACCCTGTGCTCTGACCCCAGCTTCCTAACAAGTTGGGATATGCGATGATAGCGTTTTGCTTTGCTGTAATGTAAATGTGACAAGTAAAAAACCTCTTTCTTTCTCTTTCTCAATGTCTTTATGTTTATATGGTTTTCAAATGTCTGGTCCTTTGAATAGCTGCATAAATGAAAAAAAATAATAATACCTTTAAAAAGAATAGTAGCATATATGTATGTATGTGTGTGTTTGTGTGTGTGTGTGTGTGTGTGTGTGTGTGTGTGTGTGTGTGTGTGTGTGTGTGTGTGTGTGTGTGTGTGTGATTTTTCTACCTTAAGAGTGCACATATTGTCGGATCAAGTAATTTAACCTTGGACACCTTTAAATCACACTAGCAATCCTGTAAACCACCTGGAAGGTAAGAGCAAAGCGTCCCTCTGTGTTGGTCTCGTCCCCCTTCCTGCTTCATCCCTCTCTCATTGACATAATAGCAACAGAGTGGCATGCCAGTGATCTGTAATTCATCCTCTCCACGGCTCATTTGCCTGCGTTGCTTCGCATTACGCAAAAGATAATTTATCTCTCTCTCTCCCCGTCCCTCCTTATCTCTCGCTCTCCTGTGCTTCTGCGCTTTATCCCTTCCTCAGCACTCACTCCTGCCACTTAGCATATTTCATTGTAACGGGTGACGATGCTAGTGTCTCAGGAGCTGCTCTGCTCAATTATTCATCCTTATTGGGCTAAGTGGTTTTACGATTTGTATGAACAGCGAGGAGATGACAGCGTGCTTGCACATGCACAGGGCGACACACAGCCATTTGCTCAACACTTTTTTTGCAAATACAGAGCATTTTTCACGTTAAATATCATTCAATGCTGTCTGGAGGATAGATTGGAAATACTACAAGAGTTGAGAAGAGAACTCCCTGGGTTTCTCCTGCTGGTTATAAAATATTAAAGAGACATCGTTAAACTATTTATTATAAAATGGATATTTTATTATAGGAAATTTATTAGTGACTGGGTGGTCTGATGTGGTCTTAAATGAACCACAATTGTTT
The DNA here is from genome assembly GCF_014805685.1 of Silurus meridionalis. Lineage (NCBI taxonomy): Eukaryota > Metazoa > Chordata > Actinopteri > Siluriformes > Siluridae > Silurus > Silurus meridionalis. Next base: position 8,528,387 of record NC_060904.1, on the reverse strand, counting down.
AATTCCACTTATACCACAATCAAGTAGAATGTAAATGTATTTCCATACAATTATATTTGTTTTTACATTATTTATTATTTTGAATTGCTAAGAGAATATGGGCAAAACAATAAAACGAGAAACAAATGATGATGATGAACATCATCATAAAAAAAAGTCAATTTCCATAAAACAAGGACAAAACATTCTTTGTTCAACAATTATTTTCCCTTAGACTTTCAACTCTGCTCCCTTTATCCTTTATTCTCTTTTGTATGGAACATATTTTAAAGTGAGGACTCAGAGTGTTAACCTTCATCCTTATCATCTCCACTTCTCCCTGTTCTTCCTGTGAGAAGTCACTGTTTTGCAACAAATGTCATCTCCTTCATCGAGCCAGGCCAATCTGGAGCGTTCATTAATATCGCTGCCCATTGTCTCCCCTAGTGCCCCGTGTTCAGAGTAGAAAAAGATTGCAGCCTATATTGGAAGAAAAGCTTAAACTTCTAACATCCAATACTGCAAAAAAAAAAGCAAAACAACAAAAGTGCATACTATGTGAACTTAATACTACACTGAAGACAGTATGCTTTACGACACGTTTTACATCATACAAAGCAACAGTAAATGAACAAATGGTATCTTAACAATGAGTCTTTTAGTGCCTTACATACACAGAGAATCAGCTAAGGAGTGTCACACACACTTCCCGGATTTTAACAGAATACCAGAAAGTGGAAGACAGTCAAATTATCGACCATCTTTCTAATAACAAAGAGGATCTGGCAACGACAATTTGCTGACAAATGATAAGGTTGACCGTCAACAAAGCTAACTGAGCCTTAGCCAAACTCACAAACAATGAACAAAAGGCTAAAAGCTTGACACTTCCACAACTGCTATTTACAGTGATAAAGAGAGAAAGGTAGCATCCACTGCCATTTACCTCCTAGGCTGAACCACAAAATAACTCCCAGAGGCTTCCTTTATATTTAAGTGTAAACGGGAGCGCACAAAGAGAGAGACCTCTGAACTCCATCTATCTTTTTCCTCAGCATGCAGCTTGACTTGATGGATTTATAGCTCAGAGTGAGGACATGGAGTTTTATTTTAAATTTGCCAGAACAATCCCGCATTCACTCGGCATTCAGTCTGTCTTTTAGGTGAAACATTCCTTAAATGCACACTGTGCTCTTTAAACCAGAGAAAATACATTATATAAATACTTGCTTGTGCTCACTGATGTTTCGAGCAGAGGCAATCATGTGAGCTGTTTTAGACTTAGAGGACAATCTACTAGATTTAGACTGAGCTTAAGGCGATGTGACCAAGATAGTTCTGGCACCAGACCTTTTCTTCAGCCCAAAAGCCATGAAGACAAACACACAGGCTGGCCCCAACGTCTCATCTGAGATGTTCAGTGCCTCGGATTGTATTATCTTCTTTTCTGTGTCATGTCTGACGCATCATCTGGCCCTGTTCAGGGCATGTATTAGTATCTTTAATGTTAAAAGCAGAAAGAAGAGAAGGAGGGGGCTCTGGCTGAAAGGCCTACAAGTGTTTTAGAGAGCTCAAACTAAATAATAGGCTGCTGTAATAAGGTCAGGAGCGGAGGCTGTAGCCCAAGGCTTTGACCATCTAAATGACCTGATTGTGTCAGGCGGCCATGACAGCATGAACGCACAGCAAAAAAAAAAAACGCACAGCGTGGTCCATCAAAGCCAGCGTAACGGCGATACATCCAGCCAAGGCCCTGCGGGTGCCTTCAGAAACCGAACACACGGCAAGCTCATTAGGGATGTTCAAGATCAAGACGCTGACCATGTTCACACACTTGCCTGTACATGCTGAAATGTGTCAATGCAAATGCACACAAAATAAACTTACTGTATATTAACCTGTAATCAGATATTTTGTTGGAAAAACTAGTACATGGCACCAATAAGCATGTAAAAAAATATCTACAATTAGAACAATATAAACAATAACTGAATTTATTGTTAATATTATTATTATTAGTAGTAGTAGTAGTAGTAGTAGTAGTAGTATTAGACCTAAGGAATAATTATTCTGAAGAAAAGGACAGAACGTGAGATGAAATTAAAAGCTAGATTCAAAAAGCCAGTGCTTGTTTTGGTTTTGAAAGGGCACCCTGGCCACACACTCTTTCCCTTTAGTATAAGAGTGGTGATAAGATGATTCATTAGATAGGGCTTAGCTCTGACAAGCACCATCGTTCAAGCCTCTGGCAACCGATAGAACAATTCTGCAACCGGCCCATATAAATATGACAAGGTCAGTTGTTTAGCCCTGTCTACACACTGCAGTCCAATCAAACTATGACACGCGGGTTAATAAAACACAAAACTGGGCCGCTGACCAATCATGCTAATCACATTCACATCCGGCTTTCAGATTCGATCATATGAATGTCTTCTTATCCAATCTGGATCAGACTGTAAAGGTTAATGTGAACAGGGAGGCTGATGGGTAGGTTCCTGATATCAATTCAATTCAATTCATTTTTATTTGTATAGCGCTTTTAACAATGAACATTGTCTCAAAGCAGCTATAATATAATATCTATAATATCACTGACTTGAAAAAACTACACAGACATAAATCAGTGCAGCCTACACTAGATATAAAATATAATTAAAGTACATTTAATTAATTTAATTAAACAGCAGCGCCTAAACAATTTGTATACTTTTTTTTGAAATAAAACACAAAAACAGACAGATCCTGAATCACAGTGGAGCTGTATTTTTACCTAAAAAAAATTCGGGAATTAAACAGGTAAATAATGTCATTGTTGTATATTTATTAAACAGAAATATGTACCTTTATAAATCAATATATTGTAGTAATATCACTATGTAATACCTACAGTATATAAGGCCATAATCACTGTCAAACAAAGAAATTGTTTTAAAATTTCTAATGCATACTGATCAAAGATTCTATAAGTTTCTGTATGTGAATATTGTGTGTGTGTGTGTGTGTGTGTGTGTGTGTGTGTGTGTGTGTGTGTGTGTGTGTGTGTTTGTTACTGACCTGTCCCTGTGCATTCGTGACAAGCTGGCCTGTAACTCCCTGCAGGCTCGGCAAAGCAGCGTTTCCAAACACTTGTGATCCAGCAATAGAGCCCATCGTCGCTGCTGCTACTGCTGCCTGGCTGGCTAGGGGATTGAGCTAAACAAAAATAAGTAAGCAAAGTCATTGGGTTAATAACCTATTTTTTATTTATCCAGCCTTTTGAATGTCTAAACAAGGTACAGGGTTTATGTTGAAATGTAAATTATGCTTCAAATCTATTTTAAAATAAAAACCCTGCAACAACTAATGAAGCCCTTTATTTAGGCAAATAAGTAATACTGTCATGGTTTCCATAATTTTACGTCCAGTTGCATGTCCCAAAATGTGTTTAGATATAAAATAAATCTGCTTTGTAATTAAATCTGCATCCTTATCAAAGATACTTGTATAACCAGGTTGATTGGCAGCATTATTTTATATATCCAGTAATGTTTCTTTAACATATAGCTGGTCACAGAAAAGAAGTTGATCAAAAATATATGAAAACAAAACATAACAAATAGTGTTACATTCTCCATTTTGCAGCTTACAGTTTATAGGTCATCTGATGTGATTTACTTCCTTGTTTCCTTTCCTTCCCTTAAAAAGACTGTTCTGTTTCTTTTCCTCTATTCCCCATGGCTCGCTGTTTCTCACTCATGTCCCTATCTAACACACACACACACACACACACACACACACACACACACACACACACACACACACACACCATTGTGTAGAGCTAATAAATCAAGCTAACCTTCTATCAACTTATGTGCAAGGTTTGCTATTTGGAATCCTAAACAGCAGATTAGAGTCTTTTATTAAGTTGCTTAAACAGATCAAGAGCTCACCCGAGTCTGTTCATAGAGTGTCCAATTACTGCCCACAACGAGAGAGCAATAGAAACAGTGCATGAAGCAGAGAATGTATGGAAATGAGAGAAGAGAGAGCGACTGAGACTGATCTCAGAATCAATGAAATCTGCTCAGATTTCATTGATTCTAAAATCAGTAAATATCTTCTTTAAATGTTGTTATAAGCTTGAACAAGCCTACTGAAACAAAAAAGTATGTGTAGAGCTGGGAATGCGCTGGAATAACACATTGCAAAAACAAGGTATAAGATCCTGGCATCGGAATGTAGCCGATACACATACTGTCTAAATTCAAGAACATTGATGCCGATAGAAACATGGTTAATAACATTTAGTATACATCAATATCAAGAGACGAGATATTTAATCAAATAATCTCCACATTTTTATAAATAAATGTCATTAGAGTAATTATATACATTTACATGTATATATAATACATGTTATATCCTTCAATGAGTGTTCAATAATCAGTGTTGGGGGCTAGCTATTAGTTATTAGCTTAAACGATATTAGCTTACCACCATATTTTGTTGTTGTTCGGCAGTAAAATCTCAAAATAGCTAAATGTTAAGATAAAGGATGCCAGCTGACGTTAGATATTTAGAGTGAAAGAATTATTTATATTATTCAAATTTTGTTTTGGGAATTTGCTGTTATATGGATTACCATACAATCATTAATATTAACTAGCTAGCCAATTTTTTCCAGAAATGAATTGAGGTAGAATGATTTCTCTTTGTATCTGTTGCTTTTATGATATTCACTAGTTACAACTGTTATTCTTTTTTTTATTAAATCAATAAATTCTAGCGAATTTAGACAGTCTTGTTGTTGTGTCACAAAAACAGTCAACATCAACAACAATTCACAAAAAAAGTTTTGAAATATAATAATGTTTTGTGTTTCAGTTTAAATCGCAAACCTACTTTGTGCCTCTTTACTGACATGCAGCACATGCATGTTAATTTAACCCAGAAATTAGCAACTAGCATTAAAGTTGGTGGGGCTATGAGGGTTGGATCCATCCACATTAATACTATTAACATTATATTAGCAACAAGATTTTTGTTTATTGGTTTGCCACTGCATGTGCATGAGTCACATATCACTTTAATTCTTATCTTGTATGAATTTCATAACATTAAATGATTTACCATTATAATACATTACAAATTATCATACCAATGCAAGATGTGAAAATATTAGCAACTGGGGTCTCTGTGCAGCCTTATCAACTGCTACCTATCATACATTATTTTTCTATTATTCACTTATTAAATATTAATTTGTTTTACATGTTGTAAAAATACTCAAGTTTACTTGGCCATAAAAACGTTTTTTTTTTTTATACATATCTTAATAAATTATCATTTTAAATTAAGCATTCAATACATTGCAAAGTATATATTTTTAAGTAATATTACAAGTAGCTTACAATTTAACAAATATGTGACATATCCAACTGTCTCTCTCTCTCTCTCTCTCTCTCTCTCTCTCTCTCTCTCTCTCTCTCTCTCTCTCTCTCATGGGAAGGAATCCACCTTTGTTAAACTGAGACCACTCAGCAACCATTTATCTTTTATCATACCACACTGGCGATGTATTACCAGCCTTTCTGAAATCAAATGATGAGAAAATGCCACTGAGCGATCAATACTTTTTCATTGACAGTAAAGGTTAAGCACATTAAGAATGACATCGCATTTGTCTTATGAAATCATATTTCATGTTGGTGGCCTGAAATTGGATGAGATTGATACCATGTCCCCAGGACTGAAAACGATTTTTTTTAAACCTCCTAATCACAGAAATCATCTTTTCTTTGTCCAGTGTTCCTTTGTCCTTCGGCAAAAGTCAAGTGCCAGTTGATAATATCAGTGGCCTAAATGTTAAGAGCAACAATTTGCGTCCTTCAATACTTTTGGCAAAATATTTGGCAATTGTGTTAACTAACTGGATTAAGAGGCTTGAGAAGTTTTACCTGCTTCGAAGCAGGTCGTGAAACACACAGAAGTGTGAATCATAACCGATTTAAGTTGTGGTGGAGTTGCTGCTCTCTTGAAAATAAAAATAGAGTTCTGCCACTGAATAATCATTTTTGTTTTTTCAAGGACATTTTATTCAATTAAAAAAATAATAATTCTCCATCACAAAAATACAAATAATGATAAAGGCACACTGTTGGACTAATAGAATTGTAAAAATAAAAAGGCTCTTAATAAATGCAAAATGTAACATTTCAATATTATTTTAATGGACCCTTATAGAAAAGTATTTTTAGTTATACGTATTTATAATTTATCACATGCATGGCTTGTGGATCTTTTTCTCCCCAAGTGTAATTTCAGAATAATTCAAATAATCATGCCTGTTCATTTATTTCATTTAAATCCACATGTTATGGCTTTTTTCACATTGAAGGTGTGTTTTTCTTTGTCCACATGTGGTTTATTTAGTTTAAGTAAATTCCTGACAAATAGGGCTTACATTTCACATGTACAATTTTAGGCAAAAACATGCTGTAAAAATTCTCTTTTGTTTAACAAAAAGAAAACATTATATATATTTATATAATGTTAAAAATCAAGGTGATGTTAATTTACATACAGAAAGTTGTAAAGGGTGAAGGGGTTTTCTTCACATATTGTTAAAACTTCAAAATTGTCTAAACATGCATTTTTAAGATATAGCTTTCATTATGTTAGTTCTGTTGACATAATTAAAAGTAATTTGTGAAGTATTTGTATAAGTAGTATGTTTATTTATTTATTTATTTATTTATTTATTTATTTATTTATTTATTTATTTATTTATTTTTACTTATTTACTCTTATCTAATTTTCTAGATAATAGCATTTATTTTTTCTTATCAACATCTGCATTAATACGTACAAAAATGTTGTATTTGTAATATTGCTTTCCGAGCAAAGAATTTTGATGGGATTGAAAAAAAAAGAGAGAGACACTCAAAATGGACTACATACAAATAGTAGCGAGGGTACAGATAATCTCATCTCTTGCACCATGCAAATTGAGAGAAGAAAAGGAAACCTTGTCCATTAGGGATAAAAAGATTTAATCGGTTAAACTTTCATTGGCCATAATATGTTAGAATGTGTTCTTAAAATGATTGGGTTGTGTTTTATTCTGTTCTTGTTATCCTGGTCATCTTTCACTATACACCACAAGAGCACTATTAAGTTAATAGCATGTCATATGCCTAATGAATCCTATAAAACCACATAATCGCTTAAAATAATCAAATGTACAACATGTGTGCATCTTAAAACACTACTCAAACACAATTCAGCCATAAAATAAATATAATCCAATATATATGTGTGTGTATATATATATATATATATATATATATATATATATATATATATATATATATACACACACACACACACACACACACACATCCATCTATCATGTTAATTAATATCATTCAGGCCTGGTGTGAATGCACAAGTGCCAAAATGTGCTTCTCTAAAAATAAGCAGCAGGAGGTGGAAAAAAAACATGAGGAGAAAAGTATTGCAGAATTTGAGTGTAAACAGGTGATTTTCCAGGAGGCTGACTCGCTAGAGCTACAGTGAGGCAGGAAACGTTTAGGCACCCCATGCATTTTTACTGATGACATGGATGTGTGTCACTAAAAGGGCCTCCTGCTTACAAACAAATCGCAGAGAGACTGCAGGTGAAACACATTCCTTCCTTCTCTCCACTTCTCCTCTCTGAAAACAGCGTATAACTTTAAGAGTTAACTTAAACTAAAGAGTACATATCTGAGGCTTAATGGTATAAAACATTGCTTTATAAGCATAGTTGTAAATGAGGTCCATCAAAGCAATTACAACGCAAAATACTATCTATTTTGCTGTTCATTCAGTTAGAAAAAAATCCTCTATCCACAGACAAGCAAACACAAACGTACATATACAAACACATACGCGCTCACACACACACACACACACACACACACACACACACACACACACACACACACACACACACACACACAAACATTTTGCTCCCTTTTCCAAAGCGGGTGAGTAAATTTTAAACTCTATTAAGTTCTGTGTGGCCTGCAATGGTCGTTTGACCGGCACGGTCAGATGGAGCAACAACCCATGTAATCTCCAGAAGGAAGGAAAAATGGCTCAGTGTTTGCACAGAGAGACCTCTGCACACCCGAGTAAAGCGCTCCAAAAGCTAGAGCCCATTTTCTGCCTTTTCTATTCACACAGACTCTATTGCTTCCACTGTGAACGCAATCCGATTCCACTGGCCTTAAGGTGACTGCCGTTAACGCTGTAGATGTTCATAATCTCAAGGAAACCGGAGCTGTTTATAAAATAAAAATAAAAAGGCAATGCAACTGCATTAGCCCCATGAACTAAGTGGAGATCTGTTTCTGACAGCTTGCTGGTCTTCAAAAACTGATCATTTAATTTGTATGGTCAGTTTCAGTTTCTTTAGAAAATATGCTTTAAACACTTTACCCAGTAAACTGTCATAAAGCATCCTTATGATGATTAAAAATTTTAACTTTGCACCCAGCAGTGTATGAGTTTGTAATGTCAGAATACATAAATTAAATATTTTGTAAATTGTATAATATCTGTTTAGAGGAATATCACAGACACTATTGTTATTGTTAACAGAATGCCTATTCAGCAAGTTATAACAATGCAATATTACTACATATTACTAAACCACAGTGTTCATAGCTCCAGATAAATTAATATTTGCTGTAAAATTAGCTATTAGAAACATTTGAATATAACAATGGTAGAGGAAAAAACAGCGGGTGAATACAGTATATCAGAGGGATATACAGTATATCAATCACAAGTGTGTGATGTGTGGAGCTATTTAAGTTTGTTGCAGTTGTTTAAGGCAGGATATTTCATAAGCTTAACAACAAAATATCAATACATTATTTTTTCCCCACTTTTTTTAAAACAGTCACCATCTCTTTTTCTCATAACGGAACATGCATGCCATCTCACTGCTTCTCTCTACAGACTTCTGACCATCTTGTGAAAAATGTCACCCTCACATTCCATCTATTCTTCTCTCTGTCCCTTGGCATAGACTTTCCCTTTATGTAGGTACAACAAAATACCATTAAAATCTCTATTCCCCAAGTTCCTCCTGCTCTGGGAACACAAATCCATATATAAATACACACACACACACACACACACACACACACACACACACACACACACACACACGATTCTGATACAACAGTTATAGTCTGGTATAGTTTGATTTATATTAAGTTTGCAATCTAGTACCAGTGTAGATTTTTTTATTGCTAGAGATTTAAAGCATTTTTCTACGTCACTCTGGACAAAAGCGTTTGCTAAATGCCCCAAATGTAAATGTAATGGAATGTTTGCCCCAAATGGAATGTTTGGTGTAAAAAAAAAACTTGAATAAAATGAAAACTGATGGAAGCTTTTTTGCTTAAATACCAGCTTGGAGCTAAAAGTGAAGCAAGCATTACTTTTCTAACACACTAAATTAGCATAACCTAACCTACTAAATTCCCACTACCTTTGTAACATACTACATTAACATTCCTAACTTCCTAATATACTTAACTAGCATTATCATACTACATACTACACTAGCATTACATTTCTAAAATTCTAAACTAGCATGACCTAACATACTAAACAAATATTACCTTTCTAACACACTAAACTAGCATTGCCAAGCATTATCGGGTTGGATCTTTTACACAGCCAAATGTGAAGTAGTTGACATCATCGGTGTCTGGAGTTGTTTCTAAATACAACTGACCGTGTGCTGCTTTATAGCGCAAAAAGAGGGACAAAGTGGGCCATATTTAATGAGCCAAATAAAGACCATACTAGGCAGGGATCAACTGACAAATGCACCTATAAAGTTGTGATTGAGTGTCTGGCACAATGCGTCAATCATGTGACCCATTAACTTATGATAATTAGATGCAGTATGTGTCATTATAGAGAACCCCCCGATAACTAATTACATGCATAGATTTTAATCCATTAGTCTTTCATCCAAATTTTTTCCTGTGACTGTGATGAACCCCAGGCGTTGATGTTTAAGTTAATCTGAACCTTTATTATTTTGAGATACGGAACATGATATAAGGTGCATGAATGACTATTGCACCATTGCAATGTGTGTGAACATCTAGTAAAGACTACATAAGAAAGAACCAAGACATCTACTACTATTGATTGGAAGTGTAAAGGAGCACATTTGCTTTAACTTGTTACATACTCTTCAGGACAAAATGGCCACTTTTAAATGTAATGCTATGATCATTTTAACTTGAAATGACCAGAGTGAAATGAAATCCCTGTTATTTTTTAATTTAATATAAATAGGTGATCTTTGTCCCTGTCATACTGACTTTATCTAAATGTTAGGCACACACACATACACACAGTGAATAGAGTTTAGGATATAGAACTCCAGAGGATATAGAACTTTTTAATGCATACACTATGCGTTTGTATAAAATATTAAAAAGTGGTGTCCATTGCTGAATAGTTTTCTTATTAGCGGTTACTCGTTTATTTACCCACACCTTTGATGTAATCAATATCAGTGGTATTTCGGCTGAATAATAACTAAGAGATAGAACCCAAACCCGATACAAATACAGGCAGATACCGGATAATCGATGGTAAGTTATATTGCATGATTAAAAACTTTGAAAAACTAGACATTTTAATCAAAGGAAAGAAATAAAATCCAGTGTATGTACATTAAGCGTACTAAACAGTTCTAATTCATCACATCCAATTCCACTCTGAGACATTTATGCCGAATGCCATCGCTTTTCATGTTGCTTATTGTCCTGACACACAAATCCGGCATTTGAATGACTTTAATATTGGCCTAATCAATGTCTGGTGATCTTTTGATGGTCTCTATTCAGTCTGGCGAGGGTCAGCTGTGTCTAAGCTTCATAAACAGAATAATGGTAAATGATTACCGCACACTATCATGTCCCAAACTGAATGCCGCTAATGAAGAGAAATGGTTGAGTTTTTTTCGGCAGCGGCTGCCAGCTGCCATTTGGAAAGGCAAACGTGCAAGATTAATGGTAACTGAGAGCGCCTGTGTGGCAATGATGCGGTCAGGCGCTCAATCAATAACCCGCATGCGCGCATGCGCGCACACACACACACACACACACACACACACACACACACACACAACACACACACATGCACGCATACACACACACACACACACACACTTACACGTGTACACACACAAAAAAATACACTCACCTTTCTTTCAAATACACACTCACTCAGCCATGGACACACAACTACAACCACTTGCACTGTATCATCTCTAAGTGGAGTGATGAATCTACGACATTTGAAGACAGCATTGATCAGTTTCTTCCATATGTTCCTCCAGGTGGTCTACAGGGGTTGGAGCGAACTTAACAAGTGCTACACGTTATTGTCCATCTGTTTCTGGAATTGTTCTGTTGCCCCTTTTGGTGTTATTTATTACTTTCATTACAACCCATTGTGTGTGTGTTTGTATGTGGCTGATGGTAGAGAGGGATGGACATCTGACAAAATACTGAGTAAGGGACAAGAAACTTCTGCATAAAGACACCATTTGGAACTGCCTGATGAAAGCACTTAGACAGACCCAGCATTTGATTCAGCTTTCTGCTCTTGTCCATGGTTTAACAGGTTTAGTTTTCATTGTAAAGCGTGTTAATGGTCAACAGTTCATTATTGTGTCTTCATTAATACACATAAAATAGTATTGTAAAAGCCAACACAAACTTAATGGAAAAATCACAAACAGTATAGGATGTGGAAAAAATAAAACCATATGTAAAAAGGAAAATGTTACCATAATTGAATCATGTTAAAATCCCTTGTGAATATGAGGTATGTACAGAAACCTTCCAAGAGTAGTATCATAAATACATATATAAATTGCATGTGATGTTAATGTATCTTTTCTGTAAGAAATGTTTCTCAGTCTACGTGATGTAAAAAGTAAGGAGGGCAAAATAAAAAAGAACATCTAAAACTTTTTCCAGCCAAAATATCATAGAATAAATTCATAGTCATTCCTTTTTCCACTAGCTCATCCTGATCCAGACACCTTCTGCAGGCTTCCTGCGTTTTCTTTCTGAAAAATAATCCCTAATTTCTAAGTAAATAAAAAAGGAGCTTTTCTCTGTAGCTTTCAGTGGCCAGCTTCCGCACGCTAGCACCGTGCCATGCTTTATAATTATTCATATGAAATGCGCTGCTGCCGATGTGCAATAGTCTTATTTTCTGCTTCAGTCACCAGTGCACATTTGTATTTTCAAACAGCGAGCCACTCGTTACGTAAGGCAATTTTCTGCCTTCTTAAGAAAGGCTGTCTGCTGGCCTGCATTAATGAGAGACAGGAAGAGGGAGGGAGGAAAAGAGGGCGAGAGAGAAAGAGAGAGAGAGAGAGAGAGAGAGAGAGAGAGACCGAATGAGGAATGAAGAAACAGAGCAGGAGACAGGTATAGTGAAAAAGAATGGGAGAGGAAAAGATGAACGAGGCACAGAGAATAGATAAAGTAGAGTAGAATAGACTTAACCTTTTACTAAGAAGCAATCAAAAACAAATGCAAAAAGTGTAGCCTACTGTATAGATGATATAGTACAATAATTAGCAACATTATATATATCTTTACATATTGGACTTTAAACAAATGCAAAAATAGAAGTGAAAACTACAGTACCAGGTTTGTTCAACATGGTTGTTGGTTGTACTACAATGTAATAATTTCACCAAAACTGACAGGTGGACATTTCATACGCACAAATATTTCTTGCTATTAATTAATTTACTTTTTCATTTTTACAAGTTTTACTGTACAAGTTATGCCTCAGTACCAGTTATGCAATAAGGCAAAACACTACACCTAAATATTATATACTTTTTTACACTCACTGTTTTAAATTTGATTGCTGATATTTTTCCAAGTATTTATTATCAAATTTTGTATCTTTTGCTGACACTCAAAATAAATATGTAAAATATTAGTTATGCAAATGAGATGTCATTAAACTAGTATATATATATATATATATATATATATATATATATATATATATATATATATATATATATATATATACTAGTTTAATGACATCTCATTTGCATAACTAATATTTGTACTTTATATGCAAACTGAATATATATATATATATATATATATATATATATATATATATATATATATATATATATATATATATATTCAGTTTGCATATAAAGTACATTCATATAGAAACAAAATTCTAGATGATAATATTAATGATTGATTATTAAACTTTAAAATAAAAATGTAAAATAAAATATTAAATTCTTTAATACTCTCAAGAAAAGAAAAATTCTTATCACAACGAGCTGTTATTATTTTTATATAAATATATAAGTATAAAATCTAACAAATCTAGAATCTAATTAAATGATCTACAAACTGTATAACATAGAGAGAGAGAGAGAGAGAGAGAGAGAGAGAGAGAGAGATACTGGTGCTAAGTATAAATTGAAAAGAATTATTAAAGAACTAAGTTGGTTCTTGGTAGAAATCAAACACAGACTGGTGTTGTCAATGACAACCATCATCTTTCTCTTCCCCTTTTCGCTCATTAAATGAGAGGACATATAATTTTACACTCATTTATCCTTTGTGTTTTACAGGATGTTACTTGAGCGGATTATCGTGTCGGGTTACTGGTGCATAGAAACCACCTGGGATCTAGCAGCATGCCACTTTAATGTTATTCCACTTTACGGCTTTAGTCAGCGAGGGTGGCTAATTGAACAAAGTGGTTTTATAATGAACACCTAATTACAGCATCACTGCCATCGCCATCAAAATAAATAGATACATTAAACCTAATAAGATCATCAATGCAGGCCATTATGGGTGGATGAAATAATTAGCAATGAGCTCATCCTCTCTGATTCAGGGGCAGGAGGGGTGAAAAGTGGACTATGGTCATAAGGGTTTTGACACGAGCAAGTAAACTGAAGGTGGCCCGGAATTGTGTGTGTGTGTGTGTGTGTGTGTGTGTGTCTGTGTCTGTGTGTGTGCAAGAAGAAGACCAAAGAGCATAAAAGCAGTGGTGAAAGACAGAAGAGCATGTGTGTGTATGTTTATAATCTCCTCTGTGTGTGTGTGTGTGTGTGTGTGTGTGTGTGTGTGTGTGTGTGTGTGTGTGTGTGTGTGTGTGTGTGCGTGTGTGTGCTTGTGTGTGTGCGTGTGTGTGTGCGTGCGTGTGCGTGTGCATGTGTGCGTGTTTGTGTTGGTGTGTGTGTGTTGGTGTGTACACGTGTGTGTTTGTATGTGAGTGTGTGCGTGCACCTGACCTTGGCAGAGATGGGATTTTAAGAGTGTGCTGTAATGATGGCTGATTGCTGGGGAATGGTTGGAGAATGGAGAGAAGGAGGCTAAGGGAGGGAGTGATGTAAGGAGAGGAGAGGAGAAGAGACCAGGGGAACAACGAGAGACAAGGAGGAGGAGAAGAGGCCTGCGTAATTGCAGAGAGAGATAAATAGACAGAGCAAGAGAAAAAGAAAGAGAAAGAGAGAATGAGAGGGACAGAGAAAGAATGAACGAGAGACAGGGAGAGAGAGAGGGAGAAAAAGAGAAATGTAGAAGAAGAATGAAGGTGAGTTGTCTATAGACTGGGGCTCTGACAGTAAATTGGCACTGTTCGAATGCTGGCCAGTAGTAGTGTGTAATTAAGCTTCAAGGTTTGAGGGTCGGGCACAAAGACAGAAAGAGATACAGAAGTAGAGGAAGAAAGATACAGAGAGAGACGTTAAACAGGACATCTTCTTCTACTGTATACCGTAATGTCTCAAAACTAGAGCTTGACATTTGGTGAAAATTGTATGTACTTTATATGTAACCTTAAGGAGCTGCTCAGGCAAAAAGTCACTATATATTATATAAAATGTAGAAATAATACACTATTCTCCTGAACAGTTCCTTGTGAATTTCATTCTCTTGCTGATTTACCTCACAGCAACAATATACGTATGTGTACATATATAAATATAGTATGTGTTCTCAACCACACAACAATAAATAATTATTTCAATATAATAACTAATGAAGAATTTCTATTCATGATTATTGCTTATTATTCTCAACAGAATTAATGTTTGCTGAAATTCATACAATGAATAAAATTCACATGAAGTTAACAAAAAGATATAAAACTTGATACACAGCATAACAAATACAAACTTTTGAGAAGACAGAGGATCATAACTCCACTGTAAATCCTGTGAATGTAGCCTTTTGGAAAACATTTTGTTATTTCAAATATAGTTTTACAGTTTATTTTTTCTTGATATAGGGAGTATAAAAAGTTTAGGTACCAAGAGTACAGAACAATTAAATAAGCTACAAAAAAAAAAAAAAAGGAAAGTAAAATTACACATGTGAAGATGGACACGAAGGACATGGCATATCATACTGTCTGTGTCATGACAATGAAAAAAAAATTATGGGACTGCAGTTGCAGGGAAAACACTACGTTTATCAGTCTGTGTTTGGGTGTAAGAGCGACAGAGAGAGAGAGAGAGAGAGAGAGAGAGAGAGAGAGCGACAGAGAGAGAGCGAGAGAGAGAGAGAGAGAGAGAGAGAGAGAGAGAGAGAGAGAGAGAGAGAGAGAGAGAGAGAGAGAGAGAGAGAGAGAGAGAGAGAGAGAGAGAGAGAGATTGCATGTGTGCACATGTGGATAGTCAAAACTACTGCTTAGCCGCAGATTATAACGTGTATTTGTGTGCAAGTGTGTGTGCATCTGTGTGTGTGAGAGAGAGATAGAGAGAAAGAGAGACAGAGAGACAGAGAGACAGAGAGACAGAGAGAGCACATGCAGACTGAGTTGGTTACACCAGAATTGATCTTAATTAGATCTGAAAGACCTGCCACAGCAGAATGGTCACAGTGATTAGAATGAAAAACAGGAGAAATTACTGATCAAATTAATCATAATGTCGGCCTACAGCTGTAGGCCTGCTGTAATTTGCCAACTCACTGGCTTACATCGGCCACTCACTCACTCAGTTACACACACACACACAAACACACACACACACACATGCTCAGACAGACACTCCGACATATACAAATCCCCGAGCTTCCTCAGCGTGGAGAAACCCTGCTGCCCCGATCAATCAACTCCCACAAATCCCAGTCACCATGCTAATCAGCCTATTAACACACTTAAGCAAATTTTATAATCTCCTCTGTGTGTGTGTGTGCGTGTGTGTGTGTGTGTGTGTGTGTGTGTGTGCGTGTGTGTGTGTGTGTGTGTGTGTGTGTGTGTGCGTGTGCGTGTGCGTGTGTGTGTGTGTGTGTGTGTGTCTCTCTGTCATCACACATGCACCTCCCCTACCACACTGTCTCTGTCTCCATGTCTCTCTTTTAATATTTGTCTATCTGCCTTTCGGTTGCTATCAGTTTGGGATGTATGATTAGGATTCTTACAGAAAGTATGTCAAGTAATCCAAAGTAATCCCCAAATACTACCCAGTGCTTGATCAACTAAAGCCAGCTGTACAGACGAAGTTAAGATGGTTTGCTAATACATCTACTCAAAACATGCCTAAAAGAACAAAAACAGAGATAATAGAGATAAAGTAAGAGAGAGAGAAAGAAGGAGAATGAGAGAGAGAGAGAGAGAGAGCGAGAGAGAGAGAGAGAGAGAGAGAGAGAGAGAGAGAGAGAGAGAGAGAGAGAGAGAGAGAGAGGGAGAGGGAGAGGGAGGGAAAAAAGAAGTAAAGGCTAAAACTAATGTCATTTTAAACATTAGACTCACTCGGTAAAGCATTATGAAACACAGAGCTGTCAATTCAGTCCCTCTTTTGGCCCTAAGGCCTTTTCTGATTATAGGAGATCTGCTCAACCCTCCCATGCTCAAGTGATCGGCAAGGGTTGTAGACAAGACAGGAGGAGAGAACCAGAAATAAAAGTGTATTGTACCCATGTTACCAGGAGGGGTTATTATAAAGGTCTTGGAAACATACTTCCCGGTAATTTTTTTTTTGGTTGTTTGAGGTGTCAATGCCTAGATATGCCTTGAAGACAGCAGCAAACCTGGGTAAAACACAGTGCATCCCTGTCACTCAGACACAGATGCAAAGCCAATTACGATCTCAGACCCCCCAGCAGGGGCAATGCAAATGCCACACACAAGCAGCATGTGTGTTGAAGGGGATTCTCTACAACAAAGGGAGGTTACATGATTACTTGATCTTTCTTACATGCTTTTGTATATGGTTTCTGGGTGAGTCCATGATTGGTGTGCCATTTAGCCCTTGTAACTAGCATTAATATTAATTGCATGAGGATTTACAGACATTTAATTGATTGGCTCAATTACAATCTCTCTAAACTAATGTACTTTCATTTACTTTAATTTGAGTGACATGCTTGCATCATTTTCAAATCTGTGAATATTAAAAGATTACTGAAAATTTTATTTCTTTTTATTACAAATTTTATTATAAATTATTACTTTTTTTTACCCCTTTCACTTGTGCTACTGGAATATGCAAAATGCAGAACTGAGGGGGTGCATGTGCTCAGGTGACAGGAGGGTCGAGTGAATGTTGTGAGCGACTAAAATCTAAAAGCATGTTCTAAGCATGAGCTGTTAAATGGATTCACACTAATGCAAAAATATGATTTTTTGAAGTATTTTAATAGTTGTGAGAGTAATGAAAGTGTAGTTAGTGAACTGGGACAGGCATTTTTCTAAGTGCTGTAGATTAATCGTTTCTTTTTGTATTCTACACATAGGTTGTTGTGAAGCACCCTTTAGCTCTGTTTAAAACGTATTTTAGCGTTATATTATATACATATTTGTAAATGTAATATCGATGGCACATATAATCATATACTCACCCTCCTTTCACTTTGTATGAGCTGAATTAGTATGTAATTAATCACTGTTTATTGGGATATCTCTCTATTGCAAGGTGTCTAAAATCCAGCCCCTGTGCCAAATACAGCCAGATGTAAACTGACCCATGGCTTCTCTATTAGAATGTCTGTTATATATTCTACTGACCCTCCACCTGACACCACCTGACACCTGACTCTTCCATCCATATGTGGTTCAACCACAAACTGTTACCACTAACTTGAAGGCACACCACAATTATATAGGATGTTTTTGCAGTAGCATAACATTTTGATGTGAAAATAAAAGTACACCCTCTTTGAATTCTATGGTTTTACCAATCTGGACATACTAAAAATCAATTAATTAACTACAACCTTAGATAAACAACAACACAACATATTACACTGTATTATTATTTATTCACAAAAATAAAATGAAAAAGCCAAGTGTGAAAAACTAACTAATCTTTACTACTTTCATAGGATTTAAGAGACTTGTTAGCAGCCAGGTGCTACTAATCAAATGCCCTTGATTAATTGATCATCAACATTTGTGACCACCTCTATAAAAGCCATTCCTGAGCATTCAGGTGTGTGTTAACACAATGCCAAAGACATTAGCAATGATCTAAGAGAATCAGATGTTGCTGATCATCAATCTGAGAAGGGTTATAAATCATGGCAGAATGAGTTAGGTTTGTAAAGCTGCATCTAAACAAACCACAAGAATTCTGGAACAATGCCCTTTGGACAGACAAACAGAGATGTTTGTCCATAACAAATTAGCTTATAAACAGCTTATACCAACTGTCAAGCATGGCAGTGGAAGGGAGATGTGTTTTGCAGTCACTGGGCCTAGGAACCTTGCAGTCATTGAGTTGGCCACGAACCTCTCTGTATTCCAAAGTATTCCAGAGTCAAATGTTAGGCCATCTGCCCGACAGCTGAAACTTGGCCAAAAATGGGTCATGTCCAGACCCCAACCTGACTGAAATGCTTTGCAGGACTGTAAGAGAACTGTGCATAAAATAATGCCTGCAAACTTCAATAAACTAAAAAAACATTGTAAAATAGAGTGAGACAAAATTCCTCCATGATAATGTGAGCGACATGATATGTGATAGTCATATGGAACAAATGATGGTTGCTAGGGTGCACTCTTTTCAGACATGATTGTCTATTTTGGCTTGAGTTTTATAAAAATAATTAATGGCATGGTCCAATATGCAATGTGTTGATGTTCATCTGAGATTCTATTTGCATTCTATTTTATATCTTTTTTTATGTTATTTTATATGATATATGAAATTACACATTACATATTAAATGTATGGTCTTTGGTATCAGTACATAGTAAAAAAAATCATCTGGTCCTTACCAGGTAGAAATAGGTAAATACAACCTTAAATAAACAACAACACTGCCACAGACCTAAAGCTAAAGGGTGATCCTCAAGAGTCTGTCCTTGGCCCTGATGTGATGTAGTCCTTGCATATGACCTAGGGACACAGTAAACCTTTTACTTATTTATAGCACCACTATACTTAATCCCATTGAATGGAGGAATAAAGTAATGAGCCCTAATGTTCTTTTGACCTGGGGAGAAAAAGCATGAAGCTTGGCAGATATCATTTTTAATCTATAATGACTTCTTTGTTCAATGATTCATCATTGCCAAGGTTGCTGTATTTATAGACATTGCCACAGTGTGACACTCAATATTAGACGATTCATACAACATCTGAAATACTGACACAAAAGAAGAACCGGGCAATCATCAAATTTTTCACTGTTATTAGCCAGGTTTTAAAATTCTATTTTTAATTCTGCTTATCCCTTTTAACATTTAAATAATGTTCATGTAAAGTGTATAAAAACTGCAATTTGATTCAGATGTGCTTAAAATGATGTTTAAAAAACATTTGCAATAATTGAGCAGCCTTTTTTTTGATAAGCTCTAGTTGTGGCTCCAGGGACCATTAAGCTCAGGGGCCTGTAGGGTCCAGCTGGTATGTGTAAAGGCCTGACAGAGGAATAGAGGGTGAAATAAATGGCTTAAGTTGACTGCAGCCATGAAGGGGGCCACAGCACAGAGCAAAAAGGGCCATGACGCTGATGAATGTGGGGAAGGACACGGAGGCGACCTCTGGATGAAATGAAACCACTGGGATATAAAAGAGGGGGAGCAGGATATTAAAGAAGGAGGGAAGAGCCAGACAGACAGAGGAGGAGAAATGGATGGACAAATGGACACATAGATAAATGAAAATGGAGCAGAATATATAGTATATTGATAGATAGAAAAGAAACTTTGTAAATTGTAAAGGATGCTGGATGCTGCAGGTTATAAATGTTCCCCGTTCACAATTTCTGCTGCACATTTATTATTTAAACACAAATCAGCAAGTCTCTGTAGGTTAAAAACAAATTATTATTAAAGACAAAAAAAAAAAAGAAATCACTATCTTAAATCCCAGCAGTTGAATGCAGCATCAGCTGTGTATACTTCACCCATATGAAACATGTCAATAAGTAATTATCATGTAATTGATTCAAATCAGGTTAGACCCAAACCATCATAACTCATAACTTAATATTCTGAAGCTCTTCGTCCTCAATAATGCTCTATTGCTGTCGCAAGCAAGATGGCAGGAATAAACTCTTAACAATAAACTTTCAATTTCCATTCTTTCTAAGGGACTGGCTTGGCAAACAAGTACCTCTTCCAGAAACAATATTTGTAATATCCAAGATTTCCCCAGACAGATTCAATCACTAAATTGAATTACTTCCCCATTCTCTAAGATTCATCCCAGACCCTGTGTCACTCCTAACCTCTATTTTTGCAGGCATGTTGTGAATAATGTAGAAGAATGAGTCCTTTAAGTGGAGCGCCATCATATTTAGGAGACATTATATAGATCTGACTCAAAGGCATCCATGCTAGGCACAAATCTTGACCTGAGATTTTACTAGTTGCAGTCATCATTCAGCATTTCTGTCAACTACAAATGACTTCTTTGGAGTTAGGATCTATTATAAGCCTGTCGAACACCAGGAGAAATAAAGGTCATTGGTCAGTGCTGTTTTTCTGGGTGGAAATGTACATGTTGCACTGGAGTTTTTATGTAGCTCTCAGATTGAACAGCAATTGTGTATCACATAAGTTTTATTATTTTAAGATAAAGTGAATACCATGTCATTTATCCTTTATTACTTTGAGTTAAAATGCATCCACTGTAAGCTTACCTGCAGTGGCAGAGGAGGTGTGACTGGAGAGGGTAGGCTGTGTGCTGGTGATTGGTTCTGCTTATGAGAAGGTGGGGATTGTGAAGGATGAACTGAACCGAGACTGGAGGAAGTACAAGAGGAGGCGTTGCCTGTCAAAGAACCAGTGACTGGTAACTTGATTGGAGGAGTCAGTGGATGATGGGATGGCAGCTGATTGAGAGGTTGGAGGTGTGCTGACCCACATTGTTGCTCTCGTTCACGTTCACGTTCTCGCTGCTGCTCTCGCTCTCGATGTTGCTCTCGCTCTCGTTCTCGCTGTTGCTCTCGCTCTCTGTGTTCCCGTTCTCGTTGCTGCTGCTGCTGCTGCTGCTGCTGCTGCTGCTGGTGGTGGTGCTGTTGTATTTGTTGGAGATGCTGAAGATGCTGGAGTTGGGAGTTGAGAGATGAGGTAGCTGCAGAAGAAAAATGGCATTAAGAGCTGATCATGACAGTGTTCATAAAAGTGCATGACATCGAAAACTATCATAAAGCTACCTATAGAAAGTTATTTCAACTTTTATCAAGCAGATGTCATGTTTACATTTACTAATATAAGTACTATGGCATTTCCCAGGCTTAAATTTCATTACGTTAAATTCTGATACATACATTTAATTCTGATATTTTACTGTCTGATATTGGTCTTGGTTTCACAGGCAGAGTGAGAATTATTTATCTTACTGTTATTTATTGTAAATAGGCCACTTATACACTATACACTCTGGTTAGATACTAACTGCATTTCATAGGCTCTGTACATGTACCTTGCACAATGACAATAAACTTGAATCTAATCTAATCGAATCGAATTAGGAAAAAAGCTTAACAACCTCAGTAGTTACTGTTTATCTGAATCTAGTCACGTTCTCCCTGTGTTTATGGTTTTCTTCCAAGTTCTCTCCAAATTATGTAATTTAACTTAACATTAAAATAAACAGAAGTAGACTTTATATTTGCTGATTGAACCATTCAATTTTATGTAGATTTTTGTGAAGATCTCCTTTAAATCTTATATAGATGCAACAGAACACTACCAACTATTAGATCCCTTCTAAAACTTTGTGAATCTATTTGAGTTCCATTCTATGGTATTGAAATTATTGAGCAAAAAAATCTCTTCTAGAAGCCCCAGTTAAAGTGCAATACTTTGCCCCAGGCTATATAAAGATGTCTCCTTTGATGTGGGTGCATTTCTCCAGTTCCCTGATCTGAATGGCCCTTAGAGTTCATTTAGTGTAATTCATAGTGCTTCATATCTGTGGCTGATCTATTGCAGTTCTCACTAGACTCAGACTGGGGGCTTCATTTTTAGGCACACTGAGATTATAGCCAGTTCTAGATAGATTAATTTGGCAGAAAATATCAATAGTGGATTTGTTTAATAGCATGACACCAACTATCATACTTCTGTCTAGCGTTTACAAATGTTTTATATATACTGTATATATATATATATATATATATATATATATATATATATATATATATATATATATATATATATATATATATATATATATATAACATATAAATAAAACACCATTCTTGTAAAGCCATGTTTTCACCATATTTTGATATATTTCTATAGTGTCTTAACATTAGATAAATATTACAAAAAGTACTTGTCTTAGTTATATGTCTACAAAGACAAGGCAGGTTTTATAAGAAGTAACGAGCAGAACATTCACATCAGAAATAATGCATTTTGATTTCCTGGAATATTTCAATTTGACAGGAAAACAAATCACCCCAAATGGTATAAACTACAATAGATAGATGCGGGAGATATAGATGCGGCAAAATTCATTTGTCAGCAGCAGACACACCAGCAGCCATAATTAATTGATGTACTTCAATTATTAAAAGCAGGATTTTTTTTCTCTTGAAGATAACTGGGAAAATACATTACGGCTGGCACGTCTTTAATTAGAGTGGCTATTTGTGCTTAAGAGCCAAACAGGAATGTATTTGATCCTCTTTTCTACTCCAAGAAGCAAGGAAATCAGAGAAAAAGAACAAAAAAGTGTCTCTCGACCAGTAAACAGGCCACTTTTTATATTTCTTCTATCTGCTGACACGTTGACACCACTCTCACACCCTGCCATGAATTATATATGGCATCTGCACCCGCAAAAAAAAGTCAAGAGTCCAATTCATGCTTGAAATGTTGGGGCAAGTTGTCTTGCAGGCCTTGACAGAGCAAAGTATATGTGGCGCTCTCACAACTCAGAAGCAGTCGGAACGAAACTACTAGTGGAAAAGGAGAGCAAAGAACAGAAGGCTGCAAGGGAGGAGGGGGAAAAAAGTGAATTTAAGAAGAAGGCTGAAAAAAAAAAACAGATTTCTGTCAGAAAATTATCGCAACCTGAGGAAAGATCAAAAGCAAAAGCAGGCCCTTCTCCCGACTCCACTGACGGGTCCAGAAAAAGAGATGGAACAACAAAAGGAGTGTGAAGAGAAGAAAAACAAATAGAGAGAGGCAGACAGTGAAAGCACTGAAGAAACCCCATGTGGCCCTATTATGTGGGCACCACTGCAGGTAACAGAATGTCTTAACGGCAGTGCTTTATAAATGCTGTCATCTTGTTAAGGAGAGCCACTGACCTTCCACTCTCCTTAAAAGACTAGAGCAAATTCTTCAGGTCTGCTCTAATCACAGAGAGCAACAGAGCTAATTGTCAGGGTGGATCGTGCACTGCAGGCTCTAAAGGCATAATTAAAAATAGAAGACTGTTCAGAATAAAACACTTAGATGTGATTATATTCAAGCAACTTCTTTTTCTGAAATCTGTCATAAAGAATGGAAAATATGAAAATTAAACTTGTATTATAAAAATGTATTATCATTACATTCTTGAATTATTGCAAACAGAGGTAGGAGTTAATTCTTCATCTCCTGCTTAATTTTTAATCCAACAGACTACTAAATTCCCCTAGGTTTCTGTGTGTTGTGACTTTATTGATTAAGCAATGTGATGTGAAAAGTAGTTAACACACAGAAACATAAAACATAATACCGGAAGTGCGATTGACTCAGTGACTTATTGCTTACAAAAATGAATCTATTTCTATTAATTTTCTGTAAGTATCAAAGTTTCATTAATGCACTTCTGAACTTAATATGGTATATAATAGCACTTATTCAGTAAACATTTAAGCCTGAGCCTATCCCAGGAACACCATTGATGGTATGCTAGTTAACCACAGGTCACCTTGCAAATACATTTACACATAAGAGCAGTCTAAACTGCAGTTGAATCTGATGGCTTGGTATTAAAGAATAAACTTATAGAGTTTATAAACTTATAGAGGACAAATTTATATATAAACTTATAGGGGGATAAACTTATAGAGACAAATTTCTACATTTATATATTATAGCAAATATTTTTATTCAAATTATTTCTGTAAAACAAAAAAATATATATAGCAATGACTGGTAAATATTCTACACGAATAGCATTTAAATAAATGTAATTAAATTGCTTTACTGTAAACCAACCATGAAACTCAAGACTTCCATTAAAACTATTGGCACCCTTTTAAAAAAACATTGTATGATAAGAGCAATATGTAAAATTCAATTTTTTTTTTTTCTGAGGAACTGAAAATCTGCCATTTCTGTTCTTGTTGAACTCTTTGTAATCTAGCATTTCTTTTTACCTTACTTTCACCCTAAAGCCATGAGAAAGGAGACAAGTGTGTGTGCGTGTGTGTGTGTGTGTGTGTGTGTGTGTGTGTGTGTGTGAGAGAGAGAGAGAGAGAGAGAGACATGTGGCTGATTGTCAGGGGTGATCAGAGAGGTCACTATAAGCAGGATGGATAGTATGTGCTGCTATTTTTGCTCCTTATAGAAGGAGAGGTGTAACTACTTTTCCCATTACTCCACAACACCTGTGTGTCCAAACAGCATTTACACATCAGGGCCAGATTTTTAATGTGTGTGTGTGTGTGTGTGTGTGTGTGTGTGCTACATCACATCCACACTGCTTACCCCAGGGGCTCAGACAGTACTAAAAAGGTCCAGATACAGCGATTTGGATAGGGATCAGACAGCACTAAATGATAGGCAGCCTAAGTGGTCCAGAGGGTTCAGGGGACTAGAGAAAGCCTGTTGGGATCAGGACACAGAGCTGGCGCTACGAGTTACACGACATATCACCTATATCAGTATTCTCATCCCTAGAGGGGGATTTAGATGGGGTTTTAAGTGTATTCAGGGAGGATGATGTGGAAAAGTAGTTGAAAAGTGTATGCATAGCTAAAAAAAAATAAAACATTTTTTTTAAGGAAATTACTCTTCTAAGGCCAGTACATCACTATCCCAAAAAAAGACAGTATATTTCTATAATATACTGGTTATTAATTTATTTTTAATTAATTTTTTAATTAATTTTAATAATCTTCTTTGCAATCTAATATAATTCTGTATTCCAAATGTTTGTATTTGTTTGTTTGGAGATTCCAATCCACAAAGCTGGAAGTTTTTTATTCTTAATCTCATACAGGAGCATGTGATGATGGTGTTTTTAAAACCTGTGAAATGATGATGCACTTCTGATTATGTGATGGTTTAATATGATCAGGCCCTAATAGGGTTTTATAGCAAACCTTTATTGCAAATTGATTAATACAAATTTTGATTGTCAATTTGATTCATTAAAAATAAAGAAGCTGAATTTGTCTTACTTTACTAATCCTATAAATAATGTTGATAAACCTTTCTCAATGTCTTCCTTTTTTTCAAAGTAACTAGAAGGCCTCAGGCTGGAATTAAACGGTATCACGCCCCTGACACCTCTTGTAATTCAAATATTTCTTTAGCCCTCGTAAATTCTTCTCTTCTCCCAGAGGTCAACTCTCGAATGCCCCCTGCCTCACTTTTCCTTGCCCACCACCACTGAGGTCTCTCTTGTGCCCCTACTCCATCCATTGAGTGTGTTGCAGCGGGTAAAGAGCCTCATGCAAAATTTATGCTCACCCGGCAGTTTCAGTGGGCGGAAAAATCAATAGAGGTAGGCACTGATGCGTCGGGGAGACAGTGTGCCGGTTGACAGACAGTAAAAGCCTTAGGGGTGTGTGTATTTGTGTGTGTGCGTATCTGTGTGAGCATGTGGGGAGGGACAGAGGTCTGCATTTGCCGATCCAGAGATGGACCACAGCCTTCGCGCTCTGTCTTCCTTGTATCAGAGGGATTATTGCGCTAGGTTCAGAGCCTACCTGAAAAGCACAGAAAGCGTTTTAAATGGAGCACACAGTGTTTCTGTCGAAAAATATATGTTTCAAAAACCACCTTGCATTTTTTTTTTTTTGTGAGTGATCGTTATTCTGCACCACTGCGGTAGATGAGCGCAAACTTACAGTCATGTTGAAATGAAAAGAAGAACTTATTTGTTGTGCAAAACAAATCTGGGTGAGTAAAAACAAGCCGGATTTCAGCCGGATAAATGCCAAACAATGGGATTTTTTCCCCCTCTCCCTCCACTTTAATTATTCCCTTTGCTTTCTTGTAAATCTGTTCACACTTACCCAGAAGCGATTGGATAAGGACAGGCGGGTGATACAAGTTAAAAGAATTTAAAAAGGGAGAAAATGAGAGAGGCATCATGCCCACAAGTCGTGCAGTGTTACTGATTACCAATGCACAGGCTGACATGTCACTGCCTGTGATGTTAAATGCTCTTTAAAATCAGTCCAGTGAAGGCAAAAGCAGAAGCGGTGTGAAAAAAAATGCTGATATAAAACACATATGATCAAGAAGTAGATCAGATACATATTCAACAAACTGTATATTGTCAGTCTTTCTGATATGTACTCAGCTGCAGTTGTTTTTGTGGGATTTTTTTTTTTTTTTGCAAAAAGTGAAGTGGATTGTACTTGAAAAAAAGTCTCTGAATAGAAACGCAATGTGGTTTCTGTTTCTCTCCACGCAGCATTTAATAGAAGCTCAGCTCTTCTGTGAAGTAGCAGCCCGATTTTTGTCGGTTTAGTGGTTTCTCTCTCTGCATGGCCTATAAGGCACATGAGCGATGTATGATGAATGAAGTGCTGCTGCTTATGCGCTTATCATGCTCGGTGAGCAGCAACAGGTTCAGCCGAGGTAAATGAAATTTCTCTCCAGCACAATATATCATCACAGCAAATGTATGTATGCACCCCAAACTTACACAAGCAACCTGAGCCAAATGCTGACAGAGTGTGTGATGGGTAAGGGAAATGAAGGAAAAGGAGGTAATGGGTATGCAGAGGTGGTGCTTGGGGTGAGATGCAGCGAGAGCTGTGGTAGCAGAGTGTATTTTAATATGAAGTGGTGTTTCCTCTACCTTACTTTTTAAAAAGGTAGTGGAAGTAAATTGAATGTCTGTATGTTTAGTGGATAATTTAACACAGGTGGTTTGTTTGGAGAAGATAAATCATAAAAATCACAACACTGGCTAGAGGCAAATGTGGGCTAATCTAGTACTGACACACAGAACAACAAGAGGTGTCCGGATTGTTGCAGTATTTTCTCTAAGATAATTTATTATAATTTAATTTAGTTTAATTCAACGTAATTTGTCTATTGCTTTCAACAATACAGGTTGTAAAAACGCAGATCCTTAGCAAGAGGTGAGATTGTCAAGAAAATCTTCCAGATATTAAGGCAGAAGTCTCATATATATAAATCACTACCCGTCTACAGTTGTGCTGTAAAGTCAAACCGAATTAACTGTGTCCAGATCTGTCAAAGTGCTCGCTTTATAACAAATTAAAGATCAGCAGGGCAGATAAATCAAGTCGTTTATTAGAGTTACAGAAGAAATATGGCTTGAGAGAGCCAAATGTTAGCTGTAGTGTAAGTGTAAAGAAAAGGAAAAATTGTCAGGCGAGCGTAACATAAACTCCCTAATGACATGGGGGTGGGGGGGGGGGGGTTCAGGGGGGGGGAACAGAAGGAAAAAGGAAAGGGAAGGTGAGAAGTTGCATGTTTGAGGGCAGAAGACACACTTAAGCTATCTCTCTGTCTCGCCTTCGCTCTCGACTTTCTTAGCAGTTCAGAGGCAGATGTAAGACTTGGGCTGTAATAGATATCTGTGGTCTACTTATGTGCTACTTGATCTAGCTGCTATGTGCCTATACCAAGGACCCCCTTGGGACCATTACACTTTCCAGTCCTTCCTCTGAGACCTCTTTCAGCCCTCTTTAACACTTAACACAAGCCCCCCCTGAACCCAAAGCACTGCCACCCCACCTTCTGTAGAAAGCATGGCTATTAATTAAGGTAATGAGGACTTGAACCAGCAATTAGAAACCGCAGACAGCTTTTAGTCACTGTTTTTTCTCCTTCCAAAGGGGACTTGGTTTCAGCACCATCTGCTGAGTTTAAACTCACCACAAGGTCTTGTGTTTCGGGGAGAAGAGGAACACGTTATCTGAGATTCAGACCTTCACGTGACCCCAGGGTTCGATTTTTGGAACATCTCAGATTTTGAGTTTTCATCTCTTTTTTCTGCCTCCCTCTGATATGAAATGACAAATAAAAGCAGCATTGTATGTCAGAGAGCTCTTGTGACTGAATGTGGAAGTGATCCATTTCTGACGAGTGATCCCGGTTAAAATATATTGCAGCACTTTAAGGTCTATCGATTTGTTATTATGGCTGAATGTATTTGAATAGAGAAGCCGGAGCTGCCTGTATGTGTATTGAAAAACAGTTTGATTTGTATTGATAGGCTGATTCTTAAGATATTGATTAGATGTTGAGGTTATAATGACATGGCTGGATTTGTGTAACATTTGTATTGATTCCTGGGTAAGTGGGCATTGATAAGCTGCTAGGTTACTATTGATTGCTGTTGACATTCAAGACATAGTGCACTATACCACTATAACACAAAAATGTTTTTTTTCTCCCTTCTTTTCAAATATAAGTGTCCAAAAATGGAAAAGTGTATTTCCTTACAACATTGCCAATGAGCCATAATACAGGGGTAAAAAAAAAAAAGCTATGCTCCTACAGGACAGACCTTTTAAACTTCACATTTTCCAAGCGATTGAACTAAAAGGCAGGCTTAGCCCATCAGAAGCTCTTTTTCTGCACCTCACCCTATATTTTAGCAACTTTTCCATCTATCAAAGAGAGCTTTCATGCTCTTCTAACACGAAATGGCATACCTTTGCCTTCACGTTCACACAAAAGGTACATATTTGTGTCAATAGGGGTGTTAGAAATCTCTACCACTTTCTCTAAAAGCTTCAACAAAAAGCCTGAAGCTTCAGTTCTCATAGTCAGAGTACCAAGTAATATGTTATATTATTCACACACACACACACACACACACACACACACACACACACACAATCACATGCACATACAGAAACACACAAAAGGAGTGACATATTGTCACTCCAGTGACAGAACACAATTGTCGTCGCAGTACGATAACCCCTTTTTCATTGCAGTTCACTTCCATGAAATTACCATTAGCATTACGACTCATGCAGAACTGAGATAAATGTAAAAACGTCACCCAATTCAACCAAAGAAGAATGCCAGTTTCCCCAGATTACCATCTCTCTCCCTCTCTCTTTCTCTTTCTCAATGCTGCCAAGTGTAGTATTTCATTTACAACATATCGTTGGTTTTTCTTCTCTCACTGACCATGTAAATCACTAATCAATTTCCATTTCCAAGGCCTGATGATGGGTTGTCACTGAACGCTTATGAATCGCCACATAGCAGCCAAGCACAAGACCTTTAATAATGGAGAGGTGAACATCTCAGAGGAGAACGAAAAAAGAGTCAGGGAGAGTACATAAAAAAAGGACTACACTTGAATAAGTCTATGAAATTGTAGCTGATAGTTTAAGTGGCCTAAAACTCCTTATTAAATCAAACCAAATTAAAAGGTTTTTGTAGTATATTATTTTACAGGATTGTAAAAGACTTTAAAGGCCAATCTTAATTCGATTTCTTTATCTGTTTGCTACTATTTGCATCGCTATTTGTGCAGTAGTTGTATCTGTATAGGAGGAGCATCAATTAGGAAGATTTTAAATAAAATGCAATTTTTAATTGACACAAATCAAAACAAAACTGTAAGGCTTGTTTAGTTGTTCAGTAAGATTTTAATTCAAAAAAGAACAATAAGCACAATTTTTTTTTTATATATATAGAGCAGTGGCTCTACTGGGAAATGACATTAAGATGTAAATCTTCATGCTAAATTAACGTCATATTCATATTTGAGTTTGTATCTCTTTAAAGCACCATCTTTTTGAATTGATTAATGTATTCAAATTTGGTTACATTCCAACTACTTCAATACCTTCAATATTAACTACCTTTGGATCTGAGCACACTTCTCCTCCCTGATTCATTTTGGTTGAGCAGGATTCTTTTTCTACATTCTGCCTCATCATCATCATCATCATCATCATCATCATCATCATCAATATCATCCCATGCCTGTGTTAAGTCTTTGTCCATCTCTGCCTGCACACTCTGAATCCAGCTCTCCCTCTCTTATTTAAATATCTGAGTGAGCGCAGGCAGGCAGCAAAAATTCAGGAGCCCACACCATGCCAGAGAAAGTGCGCACTGAGCGATTTGTTTAATTTAATGCCAGTGTTGAGGAGCTTAAGTCATTTCAGGCCTTTCTGCACCACTTCCCCATCAGAGACAAACGTCAAACGGCTGCAACCTTTTAAAAAAAAACCTTTATTGGGTCTCTTCAATTATTTGGAGACTGATGTTATTACCATAAAATATACAGTACATAGCAAACACGGCTGAGGATGTTGAATGCAAGAAGAAGAAAGAAAGAAATGGCAGACCTTGTCAAGAATAACAGAAGTATCTGGTTTAAACTTGTGTTCCTGACCTGGTGTTTCTGCACCGCATGCTTGTGTCTCTGTGCTTTGCTATACAAGCAGCAAGACAAAGAGGCCGGCTCAATTGAAACAGACAAAGCCATATCCGATTATCATTATTATTGTCTATTTCAATCTGGCCTTGCTCTCTCGTATGCGCACTGTGGCGGTTTCTTCTTTTCAGCGTTTAGACAGAGTGACAATGCCACCAGTCACATTTAAAACGAACAGCATGTGGCAGACCAGGCGGCTGCTGAGTTCGCTTCAAGACCACAAATGCCACAAATACGCCAAACAGAAGCAGCAGGATTTTAGCAGACACTCGAAGGACTTTCATTGCCTGTAGCGTTTCAGCTTTAAGAGGAGTGAGGATGTAATCTTCTTCTGATCTGTCTCCTGTTTTATAATAAACAGACTCGGGCTCAGAAAGCACACAATCATATACTTTAATCATAAAGCAACTGTTTGGAGGATGATATGGAAAATAAATTGTATGTAAAATGCATCCATGTTGTTTCATTCCATTGTCCTTTGATGTGTATTCTTTGATATCATGCGCTCTATAGGTTTATGTATTTCCACGCCATAGCGTGTCTGTGTGTTACAATTTGTGTTATTTTTTGTTTCTAACCCACTGTCATATGCAGTCACCTGGCAGCATACTTGCAAGCTGCTTATTCAAGTCAGACAATATTCAGAGGGGGGAAAAAAGGCAAGAGAACAGGATGGAGGAGGAACCCGAGCGATATCAGAGGTGTATGGGAGATGAAAAGCTTAATTTCTGCCGGGACTGCCTCGGAGAGCGAGCGCCAGCACAACCCTCCCTGTCTCAGACGCCACCTCTCACTCTCAATTATTTGGCTCCTGTCACAACAAATCAATCAAATTACTCCAGCAAGCCTGTGTGCAGGTGCTGCTAGCACATCGCCAGTTGCATTAGCTTTGAAATGTATGAGAGCTCTAGCAATTTTATCACTCTTATTTATTTAATGCGACTTGCTCCCCTGCGAGTCATCTTACAACTGCTGCAAAGTTAAATCATTAAAGGACATTACAGAAGGCTGACTGTGGGGAGCACTTTAAATTAAACACAGAGAAAGACAGAGTGTGTGAGGAAGAGAGAGAGAGAGAGAGAGAGAGAGAGAGAGAGAGAGAGAGAGAGAGAGAGAGAGAGAGAGAGACTTTTTTTTGCACCAGTATCATGTTGAAATAGAGAGAGCTTTACATTTAAATACTGAGGATGAACAACAGAAAAAGCTTTGGTAGAGTTCATTTCTGAGACATTGAGAAACCTCAATTAAAATGAACTCTTTTCATTTTGACCTCTTTTAGGAATTTTTGAGAATCCAAAAACACATTGTTAGTATATAATGCACACACCTGGGCTAAGTTCAGACACATACTCAATAAACTGAATCCTTGATCCGTAACTGTATCCTGTCTTAACTGTAAGTTGGATAAAACCACCAACAAAATATTCTTTCTCCTGATCAGGGCCATAGTAAACCTGAAGCCTGTCCCAGAAACACTGCATGTAAGACAGGAATATACCTTTTATGGGATATCAGTCCATCAAATACAGCTAAAAAAATATATATCAAAACAATGTTGACTGACTGAGAATTTTGCCTTTATAAGGACGTACAGACATAAAAGATACATTGAATAAAAAGATAAACTAATTTTCTGCAGTGCCTGTCCCCCAAAATATCAAACCATATATCTTTTCTGCTTTACTGCTGCTCCGCATCGTATGACAAACTCTAATTATCAACCTTGCTGTCATCTACTTAGTGTTAACTTTACAAATCCTAGAGGTTCAAGTTTCTTTTTAAACTAAAATAAGCTTGTTTGAAACGTTGAGGTCCCTGATCTGCCTGTTTTCTTATCCAGTTATGCATCTTCATCTGAAGCCACCCAGCTCTTTTGACAGAAGACACCATTCCAGAGGGAGCGAGAAGCTGTTCTCTTAGTGTAGTGATTAGAGCCAACACGACTCCTCATTAGCCTACATGAGCTGAGAGACGCAGGCAATTACCCCCCGCACCCCTGAGTGCCGTTTTATGTTTCCTACGGAGAACGCACTTATGCACACACACACACACACACACACACACACACACAATGTAGCCCTCCATTCAACCCCCTCTCTGCACGGTACACTGCAAGCTCTGATGCATCTGTGACCAGGCAGCTTACAATATGAATATGAAAGAGTCTGACTCTACATTTGTTCTGCATTAACTCAGAGAGATACTGACAAGCGGGGAGGCTGATGTTTCATTTGCTGCACACGTCTGTGGGGAACAGACTGGAGCACTACATTAGTGTTTCCAAAAACACTTGAATTGGTCATGAAAAGAAAGTTATTTATGATCTAAGGTTGAATTCATTCTGTCTCGTAAAATTAGGCTAGCTGAACAACAGAACGAAAATCAACACGGATGCTGTTTTCATAGGGACCTGAAGTTTGCTTTAATTGGTTGTGCTAGAATACAGAAAATGGGGAACAAATTGAATAAAAGTTGAAATGTTTCAGACGATATAATTAAATTTGACAGTCAAAGAAATGAAAACATGAGACACTGCAACAATAGTCTTCCATAACATTTCATTCTGGCTTTGTTTATCCTACAACAGTTTACTCTTTTACACTAAATCCAACTGATTTTATTTTTATAGAATGCCAGCATTGTTCTGTCATTGCCAGTGTCTCTAATAAAATCCCAATAATGATCTAGAGGTAATGACAATGTCATATTTGGTTCCATCTTTTTCTTTAACATATCTGTTAACACAAAAGTTTACCTACATTATCAATCAGAAACTGATGAAAAGGTAATGTAAAGGTGCTTTATACTTGTCACATGTATATTAAAACACAGTAAAATTCTAACTTCTCATATCACAACTATGTTAGGAAGCTGGCGTCAAAGTGCAGGGTCAGCCATGATACAGAATGTTAGGAGCCTTGCTTAAGGACCCACAAGTGGCAGCTTGGTGATGCTGGGGCTTGAATTATGCACCTTCCAACCAGTAACCCAGAGCCATTACCACTGAACTACCACTTACCATTTAAAGATATAATAGCTTAATTGAAAGTATCATTACTAATTATTGCTAATTATCAGCACTAATGAGTCACAATGCTTCTCAAAAACACTACAAGCTAACTTATCTTTTTATAACAGATGCACATTACAGTACCTAGCATTGTCCAAAATTACCTTCAATTTAAACTTAACCAGCTTCACTGTCTCAAGGTGACAGAATAATTAATTAATACTCTGTAGTAATAATAAGAGAAATATTTTCATCTGGCTGGTGCTATTCTGATAAAAAAATATAAAGTCTTTATGTTATAAGTTATATAAGGTTTATATACTGTGTGTGTGTATATATATATATATATATATATATATATATATATAGTTCTTGCATTAGCAGGGGACACATTATCCTGAACAAATTCCTGATTACAATTCATGTGTATTCTCTTTTTTATCTTGTTATAGGACATTTGTGATAAGGTACGATTCTGTGCATTCTTGCCAAAATATAATTGTCCTTTATTAGCAGCATTGTTATTTTGTACAAATGCAGATAACAGTCAGACAGGGCCTGCTGGTATACAAGAAGAGCCCATGACTAGGCCAAATGACACTGAGGCACCAGAGACAATGTTAAAAGATATTGGCACTAAACTATACACATGAAAGTGTAGCTCTAAAGTAAAAAGAAATATGTATCAGATCTGTGACATGTTTGATGTTAAAACAGAGTGGGGTGGGGTCAATCTGATCTGCAGAAAACCTAGCACGAAAATGTTCAAGATTAAAGGTTTCTAAGGCTTGTGAGTAGATTAATGCAATTCTGTGTAAGTCCCAGCTCAGACTGCAGAAAGACAAAGTGGACCATCTCAAATGTGAAAAGGAGACTTTTGAATCCACTGTGAAATCTGCCCGAGAACAGCTGAAGGAGGAGAGAGCAAGCCTGGCCTAACTGAAACAATGCTTCAGGAAAGTACTAATATGAGTAAAAGTGTTGCTTTCACACAGGTTCAGCTCTGTCTCTAACCTTTCAGAGATCTCCTGGCAATAGAAAAGAAATTCAAAACAAACGACTTAGGGGTGAGATTTCTAAAAGCAAGTCAGACATCATCAAGGAAAATGGAATCCTGAAAAGTGTGCTCTGTCAAGAATGGGGAGATCAACAAGAGCCTCTGGGCTATTATTCAGCACGGGTGAATCCAGTAACCCTAAAATGGGGGCCAGGTTTAAGATCCGTCCAAGCTACTTACCCGGTGGTTCAGCAAATACTTCCTAACATAATAGACCATGAAGATCACATTAAATGTCTACATGCCTCCTAAACACTCCTGACTCAATCATTTACAGGATTGCATACACAAGAAATGTAGTAATCAATGTTCATGTAATAAAAGAGTTACTACATTGTGCCAATTCACGCATCAGGTATATGGTTAGAATCCTATGCAAATAGTTTAGTACTCATAATTACATTAATTTTGGCTCTGCTTTATTCTGAGTCTTTTTCTGTCTGTTCTAATAAAGCACCAGAAAACCCTCAAGGCCAAAACTGCTTGGGTGTGCAAAGAAAGTGTATTGATAGGGATTTCCTTATTAGGGCTCAGACAGGCAGTATCTGCTTTCCATCCACTTTGGCTTGTCTTTGCCAGCTCTGCAAAATGCAGCATTAAAATGTCTTTATACTTTCACCAGCTGGCTATATTACAAAGGATGGTCTAACTATGGATTTTTTTTATGTTCATATCTACCTTTCAAATTTCAACACACAAACAGTCTATAATAAATTGCTAATGATTTATATGAGGGGAAATATGAGGGCTTGTAATAGTAAATTGCCAGGGAATTTTTAAATGTAGGTTTCAGATGAATGTTTTAAAAAATAAAATGCTCAGGCGCTGTGGTTAAAAACGAAGCAAATCATAAATGGCAAAGAAATACAAAGAAAGCAAGTCCTAGATTATCACTGGAAACAGTCTATTAGATCTGTATAGGAATAATGGATCAAATAAGATGGTAGTGGAGATACAGCTACTAGATACTCATTGTGCCATATGCAAATAGTGCTATAGCTACATCTACATTTATGCATTTGGTAGACATCCTTATACAGAGTAAATTATCTACAACAAAAAAAAAAAAAACTTGTACAACAGGGGAGGATTAAAGCTTTGCTCAAGGCCTCAGCAGTAGCAGCTTGGTGATGCTGGGATTTGAAATCACAACCTTCCGAGCCAACATCTAATATCTTTATCACTGAACTGCTGCCGCCCTATATTAAACATAGGCTTATCTATATGAGAAAAACCTCAGATTAGGGTTTTATTAGGGAATTATTAAACACGTTTTCTTTCTTTCATACTCTATTTAAGGAAAATAAATATCCACATGATTGCAAATTCATATTTTAACATTTTAACATTAGTAACTGATTATCTCTTTACATATCACATTATTTATAATTTTATAAATCTCTAAATGAGGTTTAAGATATTAGATCCTTATTTGAGGTATTGTGTATTACTATTAAAATATGATTGATTTGATTTACTAACTTGCTGTTCCAAAATATGTTATTATTACTTAATATTTCACCGGTTATCTTATTATTTCAAATGAGTAGCTCAGAATTTCTAGTTAGCAGCTTTATTTCAAAACATTATGTACAGTGCCTGTCAAAGTTTGGAAATACGTAGTCTTTTATAGCTTTTTGAGACACATGCATGTTCCCTTTTTTATATGCAATGAAAAGGCAAAAACACAAGAATTGGACAGTGAATTAAAAAAATGAAAGATGAGTCCAAATGTGACATTTTTGGCTTTAACAGAAAACCTATGGAAGACGAAGAACAGGAAAAAACATGTCTGTTACCAGGCTGCCACACACCCACAGTCAAACAAGGAGGTGAAAGCTTAATGGTTCAGGGTTTTTAGGGTTGGACACTAGTTCTAGGTGAAATAAATACTGACCAGCGATTAAACATATAAATGAATAAATAAATAAATAAATAAATAAATAAATAAATAAATAAATAAATAAATAAATAAAAAAGAGGCGGAATTAAAACCTTTAACACACATTTATTAACAACATCCTTTCTTTACTTAAATATAAAAATAATTTTTTTTATAAAATATTTTATTTTATTTTATAAATAATACATTTTATTTATGCATTAAATAAACTCCAGCAAAAAATGTTGATTAAAGTACTAAAATCAAAATTTTTAAGGTACATTTAGAACAGATAAAAATGTGTGATTAAGTTGCGTTTACTCATGACAATCATGCAAATAATCGTGATTTCATATTTTAATCAATATATATCAATCATACTTCTTACTGTAATATTACCTTGTTTGTTAAATATAACCAAAAGGAGTTTGCAATGTGTCTCTTAAAAATAATGAAAGACTGCATTTCCAAACCTTTGAAACACAGAATTATGCTTAAACATAATTTACATAGGAATAGAACATAGGACATTTTTTTTATGCTCTGAGGTATAAAAAATCTACCAATCATGTAATGAGAAAAAGGGCCCTGTTTTTTATCTTGAGGTCACTAAATTTGGTGAATTTGATGAATTTAAGAAAAAAACAGTAATGTCAAGCAAACATAAATAGTTAATAATTATTTGAGGCAGAAATGCTAAAAGGTTATAACTCAAAGTATTAGACTCCACTTTGCCTTCTATTTCAGAAGCTTCTAAAAAAGTTAAGCAGGTTACATGGCATATAATCATGACTGTGAAAACTCTGGGTACATTTAGAAATTCTTCTGCCTGCATGAGTGTTTATTAAAAGCTCAGATGCCGGGTTGCCTGTTGTTATTTATGCATGTTTGTGTCCATTAGAGACATCTTTTACTCCATCTGGGCTCTTCAGCTATCTGTCTATCCATCAGTCCATCTGTCCCTCG
The DNA here is from genome assembly GCF_014805685.1 of Silurus meridionalis. Taxonomy (NCBI): domain Eukaryota; kingdom Metazoa; phylum Chordata; class Actinopteri; order Siluriformes; family Siluridae; genus Silurus; species Silurus meridionalis. The sequence continues at coordinate 8,490,394 of NC_060904.1, read as the reverse complement.
CCTCTCTTTTGGGCATTTTTCTCCTGCCAGTGCATTATTTTAATCTCCAGCCTCTTGAAAAGGGGAAAAATGGGGCTAAGAGATGTGTTATTTTACATGCACTCAATGTATAACGTGGCTTTTTTAGTCAGGTATTAGTAAAGGAGTCTCATTTAAGATTTATGACTAATGGTTTCCCTCCTCCATCTGATGGTATAAAAGAGACAATGTTTTAAACATTAAAATGAAAACCATTTACAACTATGATCAAAAGAAAACACTTGCACATAAAAGTTTAAAAGAGGGGGGTGAAGGATGGAGAGAAAGACGGAGAAGAAGAGAGGACAGGAGGTTGCATCTACAGAGAGGAAAAAAAATGTTGAAGTGCTTTTTGTACTGAGATGCAAAATGCTGACCTGTAATGTATATAACTGGATGGTTTATTCCAGTGTTTCAATTTTCCACCTCTTTCCTTACACAACTGTGTTTTATACAGTCATAAATGTTCTGTACAGAACAGCGAGATTTCTTTCACATACACTTTGAGAAACCAGATTAGATCTTACACTCCAGTAAGACTAGACATTAAATCCCATTTGAACAGCAGCTTTGAACTGTGTGTGCATACACACCATAGGGAAAAAATATATCTAGAACCCACTGACTGCCCATTTGTCCCAGTTGGTTATAGTTCTATGTACTGTAGAACCCTACAGTATTATTATTTTATTATTATCTACGACTTGATCTTCGACCTTAGTGATATTTCTTACCAGATTTTGGGTAGACTTTTAAAACCAAACCCTTTCCATCATCTTCTCGTGGATAGTGCACTACAGACCAGAAATAAATGATTCCATTTAGAGCTCTTCAGTTTTCTCCTTTGGGGAAAACCTTACAAGTTCTTTGTGGAACCAAACAATAGAGGGACAATAGAGGGGATTCTAAAAAAAAAGGTTTTAAGCAGAAACCAGAAAGATAAAACCGTAAATCCTGACTGGATCTTAAATCTGGTTTTTATACAATACAGTATACAGTACTGTACTTTTTGTGGCCGTGTATAAGGAAATTAATTCGTACACATTATATATGAATAGAGAGTATATATTCTGAAAGGTATATATACATAGTTGGATAGGATCTGCATGATAAACTTTGTGTATATGTACATGGGCATGAAGCTTTATGACTTTACCATTGCTCTTGGCTAGTCTGGGTAAAGATTCTAGGTGAGGTGTAGAGTAAACTCCTACCTTGCAGGTTCTGGAGAGGGAGAGTCATGATGCCCCCAGCGGCTGCAGCAGCCACCAGTCCCTGTATATTGGCTGCTGTCGGCAAAGAGAGAACCAGGCCCTGCTGTCCACCCAGGTGCCCACCTGCATTAAAGGGGATGAGGATTGGCTGGTTCAGATTTGGTGCACCTCCCGACATCACACCGCTCATAGCTGAGGCCAGTTGCTGTGCCACCAGGAGAGACTGAAATAACATTAGGAATCAATTAATAAATAAGCAGCATATATTTACTATACATATAATGCATGTCTAACCGTAAAAAAAATAATAAAGTATTAAATACAATAAATAGTGTTTTGAAACAATGATCAATAACAGCAATAAACTTTCATTGCTTTCTATGTATCCTTCTTATACATGCTTGGCAGGAGCAAATCATTTCTTTAAGGTTGTTAGTCCTTGGTTAGTCTTTAGTGAAACAAAATCTTTGCAATGTAATAAAAGATTTCTAGAATTTTCAATAGAGGAACAAATTAATTATTTTTATTTTTTCCAGCTTTAGATTTATACTTTCATATAACAAACATATTTTATCTTCTTGTATTTCAATTTGCAATTACCCAAGAAGAAAGTCCAGAAATACTCCACTAACTTTCCAAAATAAATCATTCCAAAAAGTCACTCCTGATTATGAACTGAAAAGACTAGTCGCTGGAGTTTTGGGAAAGGAATGTTGTCCCATTCATGTCTGATGCAAGGTCATCTTTGTCACATTTCATTTCATTTCATAATGTTTTCAATTGGTGTAAGGAGCAGACAGGCTAGTTCAGCAGCTGGACTATACTACTACAAAACAATGCTATTAATAAAAAGTTTATTTATTTTAGTAATTCAATACAAAACGTGAAACTCGTATGTTATATAGATTCATCACACACAGACTGATTATATTTCAAGTGTTTATTTCTTTTAATTTTGATGATTATGGCTTACAGCTATGTGTTAAAAAATGTGGAGAAAAAGGTGAAACGAAGCTCATTCAAGAATTTGGGGAGATTCACAAAGAGTGGACTGCAGCTGGAGTCAGTGCTTCAGGAGCCACCACACACAGACGTATCAATGGGCTACAACTGGTGTCTTACCCGGGCAAAGGACAAAAAAGACTGGACTGCTGCTCAGTGGGCCAAAGTTGTCTTTCCAGATGGAAGGAAAGAAATGTTTGTATTTCATTAGGAAATCAAGGTTCCAGAGTCTGGAAGAAGGAAGGAGAGGCACAGAATCCAAGTTGTGAAGTCAGTGGTGGTTTGGGAAGTCGTGTCTTCTGCTGGTGTTGGTCCACTGTGTTTTATCACATCCACTGTCAGCACAGCCGTCTACCAGGAAGTTTTAGAGCACTTCATGCTGATTTTATTTTCCAGCAGGATTTGGCACCTGCCCACACTGCCAAAAGCACCAAAAGTTGGGTAAATGACCATGGTGTTGGTGTGCTTAACTGGCCAGCAAACTCGCCAGACCTGAACCCCATAAAGAATCTATGTGGTATTGTCAAGAGGAAAATAAGAAACTAGAGACCAAAAAATCCAGATGACCTGAAGGCCTCTGTCAAAGAAACCTGGGCTTCCATACCACCTCAGCAGTGCCACAGTCTGATCACCTCCATGCCACACCGAATTGAGGCAGTAATTAAAGCAAAAGGAGCCCCTACCAAGTATTGAGTACATATACAGTAAATGCATACTTTCCAGAAGAACAACAATTCACTAAAATGGTTTTTTGATTGGTCTTATGGTCTTTCTTCTCAATAGACAATACTATAGAAATGAAACTTGGATATATTTTATAGTAGTGAATGTGCAGTACAGATTTACTGTCTTCTAAAAATAACGAAAAATGCAGCCATTATTGTCTAAACAGTTGGCAACAAAAATGTCAAAACTGTGTCTAAAGTGTCAATACTTTGTGTGAGCACTATTTTATTTACATACATTTATATATACTATACTGTATATATACTTTTTTTATTAAGGCTACAATATGACATTATAGCCATAATAAAGTACTTTGGATACTTGAGTACGTTTAAAGGCAAATACTTTTATACTTTTACTAAAGTGAAAGTTTAAATGGAGCACTTTTACTTTTACTGGAGTAATATTTTCCTAGTGTATCTCTACTTTTATTTAATTACATGGTTTGTGTACTTCGTCCACCACAGCTCACTCACACCTAGGGGTAAATTAGTGCAGTCTGCATGTAAGTCACAAAGAAATCAAGAACATCAAGATCTTAAGCTGCAATGCTACCCACTGTGCAACCATGTCGCCTTGCTTTTGTGCTGTGTTTTGTCTTTTCAGTGAGTTTCATCCAGCATTCATAAATTTTGGCTTCAGCTCTTCAGCTCTGGCCTGTGTGTCAACCTGCAGTCTCTCTCTCTTTCTCTCTCTCTCTCTCTCTCTCTCTCTCTCTCTCTCTCTCTCTCTTTCTATCTCTCTCTCACTCTATGCTAGATATCACCTGCTTTGCCTGATTGCTGTAGTGCCTGCTGAAACCAGAGGGCAAACAGATGTTGATGTTGCAGTATGATAAACAATAAGGGAGACTGTAGTCAATGCTCTGGAGTGGTCAGAAGAAATATAACAAAGTATTATTTTGTTGTTGTTGTTGTTGTTGTTGTTGTTGTTATTGTTGTTGTTGTTCCTGTTCTTAGCAGTAAGGTAAAATAGTCTAGATCATCTCTGCAATTTAAATGTATTTGAACTAAAATTAAAAAATAATCAGAATAAATAAAATGATTTTCAGACATTACATTAATTTGCAAACTTGCATACCAAATTCCAAACATCAACAATAAAAATAATTTCAGTTATAGATTTATTTACAGCTTTCTGTTCCCTAATTTGTCCTTTAATAAAGTTAATAAAATAACTTGTTTTCTCTTTGTGTAGCCTCAGAATGGAACAAAGACTCCAGAAGAAAGGGCAATTTTTTAACAGCTGATTGAATATGATTAATGTGTGAAACTAGACTGAACTTTGTCTATTTTTCTGAGCAGCTGAGTCACTGTCTGTCTTCAAACAAAGACCGGACAAGCACTTAAATCAGTACTACTTTTTTCAAGAAAAAATGACTTTTAATGGTTAAACATTTCCCTGTATTCTTTGTCAACACTCCTGTTTTATACACTAGTGGAAAAAGAGAGAAAAATATATTTTATAACTGAATCATTTACTTACTTATACTATATAAGTATTTGCTAATAGATCTAAATAGGTTCTTTAAGTTATGCTCGATTAGGGCATTTGCGAAATGCTGTAATTATAAATGTATTATAACTGTGATCAGTAGATTATTCATAATTTCTGAAACTGTATTTTATATTCAACTGCAGAGCCTGTAATGAGCTTTACTCAGTGCACTCTAATTTCAAAGTTTCAATGGCAAACTGGCAAAGGTCATTTCCTTCATAGAATCATTTTTGTTTGACTTTGTTTAAAAACATGCCATTTGACTTTTCTTAAAGAAAAGGGAGTCTTTGAACATTGACATAGAAGTAGATGGAAATTAATTAACCACTGAAAAGACAAGAACAAAGACGTGTGTGACAGAATCAAATGGTATGCACTTACTCTTGCTGTTTTAAGTGTGTGTGGGCTGCGAGTGTGATGTAGGATCCTTCAGGCAAACAATCAAACAAAGCTTATCAACATTCCTTCTCTGTCTTCAGGTCGATGTCACTCTTTGGTTTAACACTGACTCAAGTCAGTGTATGACTATTCATTCTACATTTTCTTTTCATTTATATACAAAGGACAAAAAACATTGTCAATATAGATGGGTTAAATTTACCCAATTTACACAACACTCATGCTCTCTATTCTTATCACAATATCATCTTAGTTTCAAGTATATTATATTATTGAAATATTATTCTAAACTCGCATGCAAATGCACGAGTGGCATTTACGAAAGAATTCTACAAGGTGAAAGTCAGTCCTAGTCAAACGCAAGTCTCATCAGCATCTCTTCTTTTCAATGTTCAATGTTGCCTCTAATGTCTGGGTATAATACTATTTGATTAAATAGGAAGTTTGTTGACTAATGGTCATGCTTGAACATTTTAAAACATTGAAAAAGTAAAAAAGAAGGAATTTCACAATTAAAAAGTCCAATAACACAGTGCATTAATAAGATGTGAACCAAATGATCAAATGAAATGATAAAATCACACTAAGATAGTAAAATATTAAGGTTTCAATCATAATTTTTAGGCAAATTAAATGTTTTTATCATCTTGTTTATTACTGATTTGGATGAACTGATATTATGACAGAACAGTGTCTTTTTATTTTCTTAACTAAGTACTACAGGTGCATTGTGTGTGGTTCTTTTATCCACAGGTTCCCTATCCTGGTTCTGGAGTCCTGCTCATCTGAGTTTCCCTGCTTCAACAACCCACTGCACTTAAACTCAAGAAAACCTAATAATCACCTTATCAGTTCAGCCATGTGCATCAGATTTAGGAATCACTCAAATGTGCAAGTCTCCTGGAGTTTCCTCCTTCAACAAAATCATGTTTTTCTTGAATTTCTGCTCTATATGCCACTTTCAGTGTAATGGCTTTCCACTTTTGTGTGTATGCTTTTTGCTTGACTTAATCTTGTCTAATTTCTCTATTTTATTCCTGCAATATTTTATTTCTATACGATTGCTTGTTCCTAGTTCCCTTTTAGGAACAGGAGCTGCGTCAACAACGCTTTGGGAAATCCTCCACGTGTTCATGCTCTGAACCACGTGTGTATTCGCGACAACGGAAATGTGCGACGTCACCGGCGGGGTTACGTGACGACTAGGAAGCTATAAAAGCACATGCCATGGAGACAGCACTAGCTTCTGTTTGTTAAGGAAGCGCTCTGTGTATCTGTGGTCAGGGCATAGCAATAGCTCTAGGCATACCAGAGGTCAGTCTCGAGAGACTGATTCTCTTAAGAGGGAGATCCGGCAGCCTGAAAAAGTCTGCTGTTACAGGGCCCTGTGTTGGGGCTCCTTGTCGTCACATAGCGTTAATGCCGGACGCTTCCGAGTGGCCGCTCTGCCCAAGGTCTGTGAAAAGGGCCCCATCTCTCATGACACATCAACTGCCTGGAGATGCTGTTCGTGCTTCTAGGGTTGAAGCATTTCCTCTCAGACCAAAGCGACTATCATGTGCTGGTCCATATGGACAACACATCGGTGGTCTCATATCAACCACCAGAGGGGTCTATGCGCTCACCTTCTTTACAAGATCCTCCTGTGGTCCCAAGGAAAGGTGGTGTCACTAAGATGGAAATATGGAGAAGATTTTGCAGAGCACAAGTGGACCTGTTTGCGACTAAAAAGACATCACACTGTCTCCTCTGGTTCTCCCTTACTCACCCAGCCCTTCTTGGGCTGGACGCCATGGTACACTAATGGCCAAGGCTCCAGCTGCATGCTCTTCCCCCTGAAGTGCTGCTCCCAGGAGTTCTGGAAAGAGTTCGCCGGGATGGAAACCGTCCTGTCCATGGTCCGCTAGCCTGGTAAACCTTTTCAAACACCCTCCTTAGGAAATTCCTCAAAGGAGGGGCCTTCTCTCTCAGTCAGAGAGTGCTTTGCTTCACCCCCACCCCGAGCTGTGGAGTCTGTGGCTGTGGTCCTGAGGGGGCACAGCTCTTAGCCACTGGTCTTTCAGTTCAAGTTGTAGAAACCATTCTCCAATCCATGAGGAGGTTGTATGCCGAAACTTGCGTCTCCAGGCCATACTCCCTGCATCCCTGCAGCGCTTCCTTCAAGCGGTATTTCCGTGGCATATACTTTTATAGATTCCTGGCCAAAACGTCACTCCGTTGGATGACGTTGTGCTTTTAAGTTGGACTGATTACACACGTGGTTCAGAGCGTGGACACGAGAAGGAGTTCCCAAATCGTTATTGACGCAGCGGCTCATTTCCTCTGGGAACCAGGGTTACATACATAACCTAGAGACATTCCCTTGGGGTGTATATGTACTGTTTGTTTCTGTATGGTTGTGAATAAGCTTAGTTTTTGATCTGGTTTTGGACTGTAAGTACAAGCTACATAATAAACTTATAGCACAGTTTAGATGATCAAGTCCTGCCTTTAGAATTTAGTGTAGAGGGTTAATTAATGAGCGAATAAAGCAGATATTCTGTTCAAACAGTGAATGGTAAATCAAATTGGACATTTTGATATCTCTGAGAGATTTGCATTGAGCACATCATCAAATAAAACAAGGGTTTACTTTCTTGGACAGCGCTAATATCTGTCTCATCACTAGCAGTGTGAAATAAGAAAGACTCCAAGTTCTTTTGAGGAGCATATTTTTAAACACATCTGGTTTCAGTGAGGTGTGAATTAAAAACAGTTGACTTAGACAAAGCCACTACAGTGACCTTTTATAACCTTCTGAAGTGGATTAAGTAAAGAGATATGTAATTGTTGGAGCTACCTACTGTAGTGAATATAGAACCATAAAATCAAGGACAGACTTCTATATTCCTTGTCATCGTTGCATAAATACTCTTTTATAGCCTCCACCATCTTAATTGACAGGGGCATTTATCAGAGAAATGTCACCATAAAGCATTCCATGCTCACAATAATCAAAGTTAACTGGAAAACCTCAACCTTAGAAGACTTTAGAAATGTTTTATGGAATTCACAATAATAGCAGGAATGGAGTCATGCCTTCATTTATCTCTCCCTCATAGGCTCACTTGATTCATTTTGGCAATATTTTTTTATTTGTTTTCTCATTAACCTCATTTTTAACAGTTGCTGGAAATTGGATCTGAACCCTAGCTGAGAAATTGAATCTTATTAAAATACTCTTAAAATAAAACTCTTTACAAGTGAACTTGCAATTACACTTTGCCTAATAACAAAACAGGTACAAGCGCTACATACATGTGCAGCTCAATACATGAACAATATGCCAGCACCAGATCATAGTAATAATGCGGCAATTATAATGTCTTTGTTATATAGTGTAAAGTTCTTCCCTGACTAATTACTGTAATGTACATTTACATTAAGCAGAATGAAATGTTGTTTTTTTATTTTTTTTTAAAACTGCATATTAAATGTAGATTGGTGTCTAAATAATAATGTTTCAAACTCACTTCTGATAGTAATTACACTTCAAAAAAAAACCCTGAAAATTGAATCTCAGAGCAATGTACTTAGTTATGTAATCATTGAGGTTGAGTTTACAAAAAAAACGACAAACATTACAGCAAAACTGCGGAAAATAAAAAGGTTTATATAAACCTAAAGACATCAGGCTCAGCTTGCAAGGGTTGGCTACCTATCGATGCTTAACATGTATTACCTCTATTTCTAAAGTTGCTGTGTGATATAGTATACATTTATATAAAGAATTTCCTAGAATAAGGAATGCAGTATCAAACTGTGACTCACATCTAAATCATTATACTATATGTATGTATATCTTTCCCTGACCAACTAAAGTAAGATAAATTGTATTATTTAATTTATAAGTTGTTGTTGTAATGGCAAAGTTATGTACATCTGCTTTGAGTGAATTTGGTTTTGGTGTTTGATATACTGCAATCCTTTTCACAGCCCAGAAGTACAGCAATCTACAAGAATAATAAAAGAAGCTAAATGAATTTGGAATTAGCTTTTATTAATGTATATGTAGGTTAACGTTGGCTGTTTTGAATGATTTGTGTGCATTCTATAATATTACACATTGCATCCAAATAAAAATGTTCTAATTCTTCATGTTTACTAGTAAATTTTCTCTTATTAAAAGCACCCAAACTTCAAAATCTAACAAAGTCAATTGTGCAATTGTGCAAGGAAGCATCTCAAACAGAATGTTCATGTTAATCACTGACAGTATTTCAGAAAAATAATTTGCAGAATACAAGATTTTTGCTTTGGGTTTTGCCATTAAACTCTACCATTTTTAATAAGCATATCCTCTATTATGAGGATCCCAAGGACCCAGAGCTGCCTGACTTACTGGCAGGGGAAGCTGTTGAGAGATTACCCACAATCACACTGATGGCAGGCCTGTATCAGTGCATTGCGGAGAGAGAGACAGACTCACGTAGGGCTAACTGCCCTCTTACGGATCCAGCTCAGTAATAGCAGAATGCACAAGATCTGGTGGAGAAGTGTGAATCCATCAAAACATATTGATTCCGAAACAAAGGAATTGGCGGTGGCAAGAGGACAAGAGAGCAGTGTGCCTGAAAGATGTTTGTTTTGGCACTATGACCTTGACAGGACTCATATTTTAGAGCAGGACTCTGGTGTGTGGGATATAGCATTACTCGACCTTTATGCTTCTTTCCATTTCTTCTTGATTTCCCAACTGTAATAGTTTTCACTGGAGAAAGTGTTTAATTGAATGTATGGCTACTGTGTGAAAATATTAGTCAAAACAATACCTTGGGAAAAAAAGTGCTTCAGAAGTAAGTGTGTGTGTGTGTGTGTGTTTGTGTGTGTGTGCGCGTGCGCGCGCGCGCGCGCGCGTGTGTGTGTGTGTGTGTGTGTGATTACCTGTGGTCCAACAGGGTATGCTGGATGGGGTTGACACATGTGGCCCTGCTCAGAGGGGCTACTACTTGCATCTGACTGGACTGAACCACCTCTGCCACCTTGTAGTGCAAACAGAGAGAAAGAGTGAAAGAGAGAGAGAGAGAGAGAGAGAGAGAGAGAGAGAGAGACAGAGAGTGAAAAGTAGGGAGAAAGGAAGAGATGTTTACTTCTCTATCCAAAAATCTAGTTTACAAATTCCATTATGATCCCACAGTAAGAATACCATCAAAAAGTACTACACTACTATTTCTGCTTTTCTTTTTTTGCAAAACACACACACACACTCACACAGAGGCTGACTCATGCTGTTATGACAGAAAGCCACTCCGTAAGTGTGTTTATCAACACATTCAGCCGTAAGCACATAAACGCCAGCAAGCCTGCCCACAGCTCATTGCATCCCTTTATTCCTTCCCGTTCCACTGCGCTCAGCAATTTGCACGGCCACGAATACATAAATACAAATAAAATGTTTTTATTCGTAAATCTAAAATTCACATTTACTCATAAAAGTGTAAGTGTAAAAGTCCATGTGACACAGAATATTCTCAGCAGCATTGCCTTTTACAGTAAAACTTATTTTTTCATGGGGCACTGGATAGGCAACAGACTCCACATATAGTCCACAAGCTTTTAGAAGTTTTTAAGTGTCATAGAAAAATGTAACAGCAAGGACATGAACACACAGAAAAGCACATAGAAAGAAAGGATCAGAACATTATTTGGGCGCTGTTGTGTTTGGAAATATGAGAAATGAAAACTTTATTTTAATAAGGCCAATAAAGGCCTGTGGCTCTATCTGTCCTTGTGCTATACATAAAGACTTCAGTAAGTTCACTTGAGTGACAAAGAATCATTTCAATAATTCAAAGCACATGCTTCTGTTTAGAAAAAAAGCACTAACAACATCAAGAGCAGCACTTTATTTGAATTCTGAATAAATGTCATACACCTGTCATGCCTGATGTCATTCGGTGGCATATCAACTGATGTCCAGTAGTCTTAACATTATGTACAATGCTTTAACATGTGTCATAACGTTTGTTAGGGCAGCATACGATATGTCATATAATAATTTCATTCCAAATGTGCTCAGGTAGCATATTATTTCAGACAGTTTTTATTACACATATTATTATATGGTAAAATGTAATTTTTATCAATTATGATGTCTCACAATAAATTCATTCATTCTACATTTATTTTAGCAATACAAATCTCATCACAAATTCTAAACTCTCATTTAATTCAATCCGATTTCATTTGTATAGTAGTAACACGTATGTGTACATATGTATAACAATAGACATTTTCACAAAGTAGTTTTACCATTAATGTATATTTATGTGTTGATTCCTAAACAGCAAACCAGAAATTACTATGACAAAGACAGAGAAAGAGCTCTAACACTATGAATTAATGAATACTGACCAAGTCATTTATCCAAATACATGTACATTTCTAAATAAGAATCAATATAAAGAGAAAAAATGTGCATGATTATTAATGTCCAACACACTTTGTTCTTTACACCAGATTTTTTTTTTTTTTATAAAACCTGTACAACCATTACTGAAGTATTCTGCACTTACTCTCTGAAATTGTTCCTTACAACAAGTTTTGCTGAAATTTGCATGACGTTACATTTAAGGTGTACACAGATTTTGAGTATGTTTACAATACACACTAAAACACAAAACATAGTAGATGTAAAACACAAAACATAGTAGATGTAGAAATGAGAGAAAAGCCCAACTTAGGTACCTAAAAAAAATTATATATAAAACATTAATCAGAAATAAAATAAATTTTAGTTAAAAATAAATCAGCTTTTTGTCTGTTTGGATTTTCGCATATTGAATATAAATGTTCTTGTTAAGTTTTATCATATTCTCAAATTTCCTTCAGGCTTCACCCCACCTCCCAAAAACATGCAAGTAGGTGGATGGACTACTATAATTGCCTCTAGGTCTGAATGAGTATATGTGTGTGTGTGTGTGTGTGTGTGTGTGTGTGTGTGTGTGTGTGTGTGTGTGTGTGTGTGTGTGTGTGTGTCCATGTGTGTGCCTACATCCAACCTCAAACAGGATATGGATCTACAAGGACCCTGAGCAGGAGAAAGTCTTAACAGTTATTGCAGTTCAATAATTTAAGCCTAATAAATGAATTATGACAAACTATTTCTAATAATCACCTGCAATGACTTTTGCAATTGTATAAAACCTCGTACCAAACATATGTCATATAGACAATAAAAAATTTCAGATATCAAAAGCAAATTCTGTTGCATTAACCACCATAGAAGAGGCAAGTAGTCGTCACACCTCATTATCAAGCCACTTTAATATATAGATCCCGAGCTTTTGCGTGTCAGTCGCATAATCACTCTGTGTAATTTATGAAGCTGTTTAGCCCACAGATCACGTCTACACTGTGGTGCATTTAGGTTCCGTGTCCAGCTGTGAATAATATATATCCTATCTATAAAGTGTAGCTAACAGTGCTGTCTTTCATTAGATTAAATTGGAACCATTTGATCCCCTTGTGCATAATTGTAAAGTTAACGTGGTTTCAGAGCATGAACAGAAAAAAAAATCAATAATTAATACACGCACTTAGGCTTCTCCACAGGGGGTAAAGTATGAATTTGCGTCCCTGCAACAAAATTAAAACACTTGACAGAGGAAATGTCTGGGGATTTCAGCAACTGTTGTGTCCCATTATCAGATCCCACTCTTCTTTTAACCTGTTTATTAAAGGGAGCTCTCCTCTAAGAGGATTACCTTCAAAACACTGACAATGCAATTATGTGTAGAGCACTGATGATGAGAAACTCTTACTGTACTTTTACTGCTTTTATACTAAGCCACATTTATCCATTCACTATGTATTGTATGACTGAACATGTTTTTGAAGTACATTTAAAGACAAATGTGCAATGAAATGGATTTTTTTCTTATATATTTAATCTTTACAACACAAATTCACTGGTCTCTATCTTTTTTTTTCTTTGTTTTTTTTTTTACAAATTTTATTTTTCAGAGAAAAATGTATAAACTAACAGAGTTCTTTTCAGAGTCTTCCAGCTAGAAACTTGCCAAAGCTACTTCATTAATGTTTTATACCTTTTATACCTGTAAAAGTTCACTATACTTGAATTGTGGAAAAGCTTTTCAGATAAAATGTGTCTTGTGTGACATAGGAGTCTAAATGAATCGCATCAAATATATAAAATAAAGATTTTTTTTCCAAATCCTGATGAAGCCATTGCAATTTGTGGCCAGGAATTATCTCATGTTATGTCAGTCAACACTAATAAATTATGGCCATCTGTAAACTAATTTTATGCAGAAGAGTAAAGACAGTACTTTGCTCCAAGTATGTTCAACTGCCCAATGATGTAGCAGATGTGGTGTGTGGGTTCATATGGTTTAGATTTCATCCTCCAGGCCAGTGGTCATGTGATAGATAAGTGCTAAATAGTCACCGGGATTTAGCAAATTAGTAAAATGTGAAGGAACAACAGGAAATAAAAAGCCTGGTTCAAGCTCATTATGAAAGACTCTGAAATGAACTCTGTTTGTTTTGTGTCTATTATGAGCTAAAACAGATAGATGTTGAAGACAGTCTTTATAGCCTGTCACAGTATAGAAGTGCTTCTATAAAACAATTAGCTGTTGAACTTTTTTTAATCAACACTATAAAAATGGACTTTCTAAGAAAATTAAACAGTATTTCAAATTTGGAAGAGGAAAGATGCAATATTTGTGTTGGTGTCTGATTGCTCAAAGAAACTGGATTGATGCCCAGTATAATATGCAGATACAACAATGGCAGCTTTGTGTATCAGTGGATTTTAAACATAGACCATGACAAAAGGCTCTTTAATTTAAAAACAGACCAAAGCAACACACTCTAGTGCATTGATCATCTAAGTGGTGACCAGGGAGTGAGGATAAATAGGCTGAAAGTCAGCACATTTTAATTTTCTTCATTTTTTCTACAGAATACAAAGCTCTAGCTCTAATTGACGCTCCTCAACAACCCCCCAGCAGGCAATAGACAGCAACAAAACAATCTTCCAAGCCCCACCACTGCTGCCATCACCATTTTGCATGCCACCTCCGTCTAACATTTCTGAATCAAATGGCCGTTATTGAAAGCTTTGTAACACGCCGTGTTGGCTTTTGGCCCCGAGTGCATTTATGAATCAATTTTGCCCTCTATAAAAAAACTAGTTTTAACACTGGCTATTTTAGTGAAAATCCATTATATCATAAGTTGGCTGGTAGGAGCATGTGTTGGGGGGGAGAGGGGGTGCTCAATCCATCTATTCAAAATCAACAGGGCAAAGCGCAGCAAGCTCAGGGTAGATCTTAAATAGCTCTCCTGCTGATGCTTTGCTTTGTGCCACATCATCTATTTATCATCTCATTCCTCCCTCATTCGCAAACACGTTACACATAAACCTGACATAAACTGTGCCTTCTGCTATTCAGCTGCTCAGACCAGGAAACTGATTTACAGATGATTTAGACGAAACAACTCCACAGCTATTGCCATCTTTCTGTTCAACAATGCTTTTTTTTTCTTTTCAGCGTAATCATTAACCATTAAGATCCAAGAATCCATTATCTCTCCGAAAGGCATTACATACAGTCATTTTATTGCAACACTTATAAAATGTTGGGGTTTGGTTTGCAGGGATTTCAGTGAACTGAGCCTGATGATTGACAGGGTTGAATTTAACAAAAGTAAATCCAGTCAATAAGCAGAACAGTGTTTAAATCGCACGGCCATTGATTTCGAGCTCGTTAATGTAGCTGATGGGTCGAGAGGAACAGCACTTACATAAACGGAGGATAGTGGAATAGAGAGAGAGGAAAAGAGTTCACGAAAGAGGATGTGCTGAAATAGATGGAGGGGAAGATTTAAAAGAAGGAAAAGTGAATAAAAATTTTCTATAGATCAGTGTAAAAAATAAGTACTCTCAGCAACTCAATATGATTCATTTTTTTCTGCTTATATTAATCTTATATGATTTAAATTCTCAATCAATAGTATTTAGTCTTAACAGCCAGAAGCATTCAGGTGATGTGTTAGCATTTCATCATATTTATAAAATTCATGAAAATGAAATAGGGGGGATTATAATCCACTTTAATTATTTTTATGTTATCATAAATCTCATTTTGTTTAAAAATGTCTCTGCAAATTATAAGTCATACCATTTGATTTAATTCAGCCTCTTTAAAATGTCATATTCTTTATGATAAATTCCCCCTTCTTCTAGTTTTAAATTGAAATCTTATATAAAAAATATTACTTTTATTAAAATAATAAAGAAAAAAGATAGATTTAATCTACAAATTTGAAACCTGGAATAAATACTAAACAAGATGAAATCTTTAAACAAGATTTATTTACTTTAATAAAAAAATGAATCAAATAAAATTGATAATTGACTATTGATTAATAAAAGTAATTAATACATAAAGAACATTAAATCATCAATTGAACATAAAATCACTAATTAATTGACAAATATTAATTCATTACCCAATTTTTTTAATTTTTAAATTTTTTTACTTTTACAAAATTTACATTATATTCATAAATAAATATATTCATCTTTCTAGGAAATTATAGGCAGGAATATGATGCTATATACAGTCATGCTGCTAATTGTTTATTTGACAGTGAATATGATAACATGATTTGATATAATATTTATGATAAATCTATTTCAATCCAAATGATCTCACACACAATAATTTTATTATGGAACAATAGATATTTCAGGTTATTTTGTGAAACAATTATATTTATTCGAGAACATACAAAAATGTGTAAAATATTCTTATAAGGAATATTCAGTACAATTACCAGTATTTGGTTTGCCCAGTCTTACCTTTACATTTTATAGCACCCTTTACTGGGTGAAGGAGAAAGAATTTAATAACAGATGTATAGAAAGAAAAGGCAGCTAAAGAAGTGAATGTGGTGTTGATTTAGCCACCATACAATGATCACATCTGTTCACAAAGCGTCCTCGATGCTTATCATCCTTAAGCAATGTCAATTTGAGAGTTGAAAGAGACAAATATGTGGCCAGATGACTCCTCATCCTTTTAGGCCCATCTGCGAAAGCAGAGACTTCAAGGTCCATCCCCTGTCTATGTATTCTCTAACCCTTTTAGAGAAAAGCCAGAGGAATGCTGGGGTCATCGTGCTTTTCGCTCGTGCTAACCCCACCTCAAATTATCTTAACCATATTTGCGACAAATAGGATTCTGCCTCCTGACCACCGTTCTGTCTGCGTCCTGCAGAAGGGCACTGCTTATATCTCTTTTATTAGCTCCATCAGAGAAAACATGGCTTGTTTGGTAACTTATTATCTGCTTAGCTGGAGTACCATCTTATTTCAATATTTGTATTATTGTATTAATAAAATATTCTTATATTGCGATAACTTTTTAAATATAATTAATATAAAAAAACGGTTTAATCTGCAATTAAGGGTGACATTTTTGTGTTTAAGCTTACAGTATGCATTTGCACTATAACCGCATCATAACTTTGTACATTTGTTATTAAAGTCTTGTGTCTTTTTTGTATTCTTAATGTCTGTAATGTATGTCAGGTTGCTTGAGGATTCACAGAGAAAGAATTGTATTCTGTAACAGACTGTTTCCTGTACATATGACAATAAACTCTTGAATCTTGAATACATAAATTTACATTCAAATATTATCTTTATCCAATCAAGTGCCAGGACTGTTGATCTGTGAATGTATATATGTATATAAGTATGTGTGGTTAATATATAATTAAAAACACTATTCTAACAGGTAAAATAACAATGATTCATGATTTTCTGTAGTGTTGTATTTGCAAAACATTTTTTTAAGGAGATAAAATGCATGTAGTTCCCTTTTCTTGTCAATTTGAAAGTTGCAAAAACGATTATATTCATATAGAAAATCAATCCTCTGCTTTGACTTTTAGTCATGTATAAGTTCTATAATTTGAATTTGTTGGCTTGGCCCTTTAGGCTTTTAATGCTTTGTTGCTTGAACTAGAGACAGAAAAAATGTGGCCACTAAATAAACTCATGTGTATGAAAAATACCAACTAATAAGTTCAATAATAAATTACAAATGACAAGTGATTATTATTTATAAATGTAGTTTGTTGTTGAGCTGTGGCTTATTTACAGCTAAATAATTGTGTGAGTAAAAGATTTCACATGCAAAAAAGTAAGAGAAAACTAGTTCTATTCACATTTTAGTGTGCACATTTGTGTAATTAGGCATGACGCATATTTGAGGTGAGAAATTAGTGCGATGTATAATATTAGTTTGAATGATATTTCAAATGACCTAACCCTAAACTGAACCTCACCTTAGTGAGATCATAATTGAAAAAAAAAAATCGGATCATTCTGTTTTGTTTTGTTTAGCAATAAGCTTGGTAAATTTAACGTAAATTTTATGACTTTCTGATATGAAATCATACAAGAAGCAATAAATTATTTAAATAATCTATTTGTATTGATTACCTAATTAGTACTGATGCTCCTTCTAGTTTGCAGGTTTACATTGAAGGAGCATGTCATTACATTCATTACAGCAATTGTTCAGCTGAAAGACACAATTCTCTACAGATCCTTTAAATTATCAGTTTTTCCATGGCTTTATAGACACTTTTATCATTTATAAACTCTGGTCCTCATTGTGATTGATTAAGATAAAGATTCATACAATTAACAAAATAACATTATAATTTCTCAGAATTTAATTGTGGTTTAGTTACAGCTACTAGTGCAATCTCACTATGACAGCTAATAGTCTAATATGTGCAAATTGTGAGACTTATACTGTTCTTCTCTGTCTATATGCCCACATAGCAGAGCAGCTATTTCCCTGTCTGTTTGTTTTGTCTTTTATTATATAATTTACATGTATATACTACTGTATAATATGCTTGTTTTGTTTAGTATGAACATGCATGTTGGTACAGATTTTTTATTTTATTTTGAATATCACTTTCTCTTATCCCCAACAAAAAAAGTACTTGTGACAAAATCTTTATAGAGACATGACAACTCGGGATCCAATAAATAGAAACAATATGTCCTACATCATAAACTTTTACTCTTGTATCATCTCATTGCCTCGCTTTTCTGTTCTCCATCCGGCCTCTATTTCCTCACCTGTGAAGCCAATGCTTCTGTCCTCCACCCCACCTTCCCAGTGAGCTCTTTCATGGAGGATCAATACAAATCATCATAAACACAGGCAGACGGAGGGCACTGCCGACGACCTGCTGCGAAGTCTCTCTCTCTCTCAAAATCTCCCACGCAAGGTCATCTAGTGCCCTGTCTCAACACGTAGAGAAGGGTGAAAAAAAAAAAATGAAGGAAAAAAATGCAGAAAGAGTGGGGCTTTGAAGCCACGGAAACTCCATTCTGCAAGAACAGAGGCACCCACAATTTTTCATTCCATGTCCTTAAGCATGAGGTTGGTGTATGTGCATGGGGCAGGGGTGATAGGAAAAAATATTCCTGATAACTAGTGTCTCTGGTTTTCTTTTTCTCTTACACACAAACACACGCATAGACATCTACCTCTTCTATATATGAACACAGACACCCTCTCCTGCCTCTCATCTCCTCAGTCTGTGGTTTCAAAGGAAGCGAATAAGGCAGAAGGACAGAAGGTTATGCATTAGTACTGGTCAGTGCTCAAAGAGAAACTGTCATAAATAATAAAGGCTTCAGGAAGACCATCCAAGCTCTTGTTAACGTCCAAACTCCGAGCCCTCCGCCATGCTACATCAGAAAACCTCGAGATTGTCATTTCAACCACACACTCGATCTATATGATTAGGTGACTGCTTCAATTACAATGGACTACCGATAGAGGAGCGGGATTTTGATGAGTTGAGAGTGATACTCCAAAGTGATGACAGCTTTTATTGCATTTTGTATGAATACAAAAACAAGTTGTTTGTGATTTTCAGCTGATAGGTTTCTCGTGTGTCCCTTAAAGGTTAATTCAGTGCGAAGAAGAGCATGTAATTTATACTGCCATTTTATGATGCAAAAATGTTTCTGTATTTATTTATTTTTATTTATTTCACAGACACCTTTTATTCAAACAACTTACAAGTGAAGAAGAATGCGTCAATTGATATAGCGTTATAGCAGTATACTTAAAATCCTTGTTCAAGAAACCAAATGTGGTTCTTTGGCACTCTGGGATTTGAAATTTTAATATAGCATATAAAGATTTCTGTTTTCTTTCTAAATGTCAGGAGGGTACAGATAGTATCAGCATTAATGCCCACTTTGCTAAATGCAAGGCATGCAAAATAGCATACAGAAGATATATTAAACCCATTGCTCCAAAAAATGTGCAGAGTGGCAGAATAAACAGTATTGCTGTATCACAACTCAAGCATCTCAGGTTTAATCCTCAGCTTATTGTCTATGTGGAATTTCTTAGCATGTTCTTTTAGGAAAAAGTCACTGTTTTCTACTTTCAAATTTCAACTGTGTTTTCTGGTTTCCTCCCAAAAACACAATAAGTGTAGTGGCTGTGCAAAACTGGTGAGTATGCATGTGCATAGAGCCCTGCAATAGGCTCTAGAGTTCTTATAGATGATTTAAACAACCTTCAGGTTCACAATTTAAAAAAAGCTAAAATGAATCAATAAACACAATATATTTTATGTGCAAAATTAATGTTAGTAAAAAAAAAAAAAAATGTATTAAATATGCTTGAGACCACCTGATATCTATAAACAATATATTTTCAATTTTTCTGTCTTTCAAGTCATAATTTATATGCACTTAAATATGTATGCACATTTTTCTTTATTATTTATTATTGTAAAAAAAAAAACTATTATATAGTATATGCATACCTTTTCATTAAACTCTATCAATTTTACACTTTAACAAATACAAACGCATTTCCAGCAAGATCATAACTACAATATACTTGGATAATGCTTTATATACCGGCCTTTCATACTCATTTTTCTGCACACAACCCAAGCCATTATAAAAACTTGAAACCCTCCTGCTCTTATTTAAACTGCTGGAAGCCTGCTTCAAAAACAAAAGTGGCCTAGATGGCCATCCCTCCCTCAACCCTGTGCTTAAACAGCATCTTACCTGTCGCTATGGGCACTACAGACGCATTAGCGAGGAGATTACACATGCTTGGTAGGGACACATTAGTTAGATGGGCCCGGGTGTCGGCTATAAGCAGATGACTAAAGGCCATGTCTATAATGAGATCTAACTCCTTAGGAGAGGCACTTGGGGCCACTGGGCTCTATTTACACAGGCTGGTCTTATTGAAAAGACTGTGTGTGTGTGTGTGTGTGTGTGTGTGTGTGTGTGTGTGTGTGTGTGTGTGTGTGTGTGTGTGTGTGTGTGACTTTATTACTTAGGCCCAGCAAAGCATATGAAGGCTCTCGTTGCATTAGGACCAATCTCTCCTCCCTATTCACAGATAAGCTGATTACACAAACATAATGTGCATGTTTTGTTCTAAAGCCTGCAAGGGAGGGATTTTAAGAACATAATGCATGTGTGTGTGTGTGTGTGTGTGTGTGTGTGTGTGTGTGTGTGTGTGTGTGTGTGTGTGTGTGTGTGTTTACATACATATGTGTATAGAGCAATCCAGGATAAGGAGGAAGTACTAATTTTGCTTGTGGCGACCCATTAAAACAAACAAATATATGTCTCCAGGACACTTTTTGGATAATAAGTAGAGTAGAGATACATTAGAATGGTTTTGAAAAAGCACCACAATGTCAAAATACGTTTCTTCCACTAGACATCACATGGCTACAGTCCTGTCCCTGGTAAACATCTGAAATGCACAATTTTGATATTACTCTTCACATAAGAACAGTGAAGCATAAACCATATCCATCTGTCCATAACAGATACATTTTCCTCTCAAAGGCCCCTTAATTACACAAATCAATACACACTTTTTTAATCTATTCACCCCTTTTTTTCCCACTCACTCTCTCTTTCTCCTGAAGGTGACCCCTGGGCTGAAACGTGTCCTCCATTTCGGCAGATTCAGTATAAGTGCTGGCCATTTGGCTTGGACGTTAAGTGTACAAAATGAGTGGTCTTGTCTTTCCGGCCCTCTCGTTCTGACAGGCTGATGATAGAAGCATCACATGGCGGGCCCCCAATAAAATGCATAGTGACAAGAGATGAGGCTTTGGTCGCTGAATATAATGCTGGATTGTGCTTTGGAGTGCCTTATTATCTTGTCTCAGGAGGACAGGAGAAGCAGGATCTCACAAGGAAAAAAAGAGTAGATGCCACACTGTACCCTCACACACAAGCACACACACTAGTTTGGCCTTAAATAACCGCTTTTGGTTGACAATAAACAGCGCAAGGTGTATGTGGCAGCTTCAGTGCAAAGCAGAAGAAATTAGCTTTTCAAAAGTAGAGTGTATGAGCCATTCTGAAATGAGGGCGAGGGCGATTTTTTTTTATGGAGTCAGCGGCTTTGCTGCGGCTTGCCTGCTACTGATAATCAACACAAAGACTTTACACAGGAGTATCACCACCCAAACCTGTCACAATCACTTGCTTTTTGACTAAGATCTCTATTATTAACTATTACTATATAACTATAGTAATAGTATAGCATAATATAAATACTATATATATATATATATATATATATATATATATATATATATATATATATATATATATATATATATATATATTTCTATAGTTTATAAATATATATAAAACTACCACAGTAAAACTTGTTTGTTGCTAATCAAATGTTATTTTAAAGAAGATTTCTGAAGTATTCCTTCTTTTTCTTTACAAACTCAACTTGCAAGCAAAACGTTTATTAGAACAACTCAGCTAGAATTTATCATTTTCTCTCCCTGTTCTGCTGAGTCAAACATACCTTATGAAAAGAAAAGTGAACAATGTAGGTGTCTTTCTAAGAACTTACTGTGTGTGACATCAGTTTTCACAAAGAAAATTGTTGAGAAAAAAAAAACAGCCACACTCTGGTGAACACATTCTAATTTGGTTATAGTTTTGGGATTCAGCTCCAGCATACAAAGTGCAGGATAGTCTTCTGCTGTTTATTGTAAGTAGCCATGTAGCATATATATATATATATATATATATATATATATATATATATATATATATATATATATATATATATATATATATATATATATATTCATCCAACTTCAGTCAATACTTTATTCTGGTCAGGGTTGAAACAGATACAGCGTGGAAAAGTCATTGTGGTGTATTTTCATATAAAATAATTGAGCTAATATAGAACATTGTTTGTCTTGTCTCAGCTTGCTACAGCATCACCTGAAATATAATCATTACAATATACACTAATGTGTAAATCCGTTTGACTGAAACACCGTTATCTTCAAGTTTATCCAAAAATCTAATGTATTTCTGTAATATTTATAACAATAAACATTTTTACAAATATAATTGTGCTTTTGAAGTGATACAGACTTAACATGCCAAGAAAAAACTCCCTGATATGCTTGAGAAGAAATGAGAAAGAAACCTTGAGAGAAACCACAGTCAAGAAGAAAAAATCTTCATCTGAGTGGGCTTAGAAGCCAGGAAAAATGTCATATATCCTGTCCCCTTAAAATATTCACCCCTATAAACTTTTTGTTCAATATGAATATTATTCGATAAAACAATAAAACAGAAAATAATGACATTATTTATTAATAAGTAAGTAAAATTTGTCATTCTGAGATACTTTCAAACTATTAAACAAACAAACACACAAATAAATGACTTGAAAATCTTCGACTATGTCACACCTGTAAGAACAAGCATTATGATTTTTTTTTTTATTATGGAAAATGTAAAAAAAAATAAAATAAAAGTGTAAGTTTAAATTTAGATTTTTATTTTTCGTCAGGCTAAAAGATCAAATGTCAGCGCATTATCCAGTGTACCGCAGGACACCTGCCACACACACAATCACACACTTATTCACACCTCAGGGCAATTTTCATCCACCTGCCAGCATGTTTTTTAGGAACTGTGAGAAAGCTGTGCTACCCGGCATCGTCTTGCCGCCCTGCTATGCACATATTCAAATTTCTTTTGCAGTATTGTTCACGTCAATCCTGACAATTCTTCGATTTTGTCTATATTTGAATAGTCATTGTTTTATTATAAGAATAAATCAAAAACTTTCTTAGATCATCATCAGTTGCTGCTCCACATAAACAAAATATTTTTTGCTAAGGAAACTTGGATAGACACCTTGCTATTACAGATACTGTATATACATAAGTCTTCTATCAAACTAATAGATGACAGAAAGCCTCAAGTAAATGTCACTATAGACAGAATGTCTTTGTATTTTGCAGTATTAAAATATCCTTTCACTGCAACTAAGTTACTCAAACCTTTTCAAGCATGACTATATACCCATATCCAACAAAGTGAGGTTTGTAAAGACAGCGTTTGACCAGTATGGTGTAGAAGAACTTGAGCCAAACCTCACATAACAGTTTTGTGATAAAGTAGAACTTTGCCTATGCAATAGCTCTCTCTTCCCAACAATCATTGCCTGACCTTACTTATGCTCTTTTGGGTGAATAAACACAAATCCTGACAGTCACAGTTAAAAAGTCTTGTGGAAAGCCTTCCCAGAAAAGCGGATGTTATTCGAACAGTGTCTATGAGTTGTAGAAACGTGAATGGAATGTATAACAAGCACATATCGGAATGATGGCTAGGTGTTTACATATATTTAGCCATAACGTGCAAGTATTTTGTATTGTAGAGTTGATTAAATAATTTACAGGTAACATATTGTTCTATTAAAAATTGCTGTAGCATGAACATTTTTATCTTTTGCTAATATGAATGATACACATAAAGATTATTATTATTAAAGTTTAATGCTAAAAATGCTAAAAATAAGAGAAGAAAAATTACATAAAGGCACTTTCTGTTTAAGCTTCAGATTCATTATTAATATTCCATATACAGTATTTACTCTTGGGTTCAGACTTTTATCT
This sequence comes from Silurus meridionalis, assembly GCF_014805685.1. Classification (NCBI taxonomy): domain Eukaryota; kingdom Metazoa; phylum Chordata; class Actinopteri; order Siluriformes; family Siluridae; genus Silurus; species Silurus meridionalis. The sequence goes on along the minus strand of NC_060904.1, from coordinate 8,466,479 downwards.
ATATCTGAACTCGAATTAGATCTCTATCTTCTCGTTTTTCGCACCAGTGTTCCTGATGTAGGCTCTGGATCCACTGTAACTATGCCCAGGATAATGAGTGCTAATCAGTAAATAAATATAAATATACATACACAGAAAATAATATTTACAAATAGGGTACACTAAGTCTGACACAGTTTAGGTTACGTATGAATGAGAAATACACACACAGAAAGGGAAAAGAGCCCTGACAGCATTGAAACAATCAACTCGGCAGTTTCCTTCCAGGCCTTTTCTCTCCTTTCCTCAGAGTTTTCTGTTCTTATATAACTTGAGTGAATCACTTTAGAAGCACTGGACCTATGGACCTGTTTTGAAATCATTTATAAGCTTTCATGTATTACATTTATTTAATTCTACCTAAACCGACTTAAATGCTATGAAAACAATACTAAGTAGTATTATTGTTGAAAATATTATCCTTATGATGGTTTGTGAGTTTTCTCTCAAACAAAATCTTTAATCAAAGACCCTTGAATGACAAGCTTTATAAAGCATTGATTCACATTGATTACATCATCTTGTACAACCTTTCAACAGACATGCAGGTTGATTGCTAATCTGCACAGATTAAAACATTATTACAATTCTAAAGTACACTATGCTATACCATATGTGCTATATAAATGATATAATCTATATATAGGAAGAGGTGTCCTAAATTGATCACTAATTACCAATTCCAATTAATTTCACACATGTTCATGCAGGTACAGTGAGGTCCAAAAGCCTGAAAGCTCTAAAATAAAATGCTTGCAGTATGCACTCTTTTCATTTTAAATGCAACAAATTTCCTTACAAATTCTATTACTGAAAAAATGTAATCAAAAGTAGAATATACAAAATATTTAAAATATTTTTTATTTAGTATTGGTACATCCCCTTTTTGCTTTAATGGCAGTGTGCACTTGAGCTTACATGGACCCCAGAACTTTGTGCAAAATCTTATTTTTGTCAAATCTGAGCATTGCCTGAACACATGTTTTAGTAAAAGAGAGTAGACATAAGGAAACATCCTTTTGTACAAAGAACGTTGTCAGTATCATACATTTGCTTACATTTATATAGGAACATAGAAATAGTGCAGGATCATGAAAATGTAATAGTCCTCATTTTTACTTTGATTAAATATATATATAAATAAATTTATATATATATATATATAGTCTCAAATAAAAAGTTACGTTGGTGTCATGATGATTTAAGTAGTTTAAAATGGCATAATTACTATGAAACATTTACAAGAGTTCTTTCACTTTTTGCTCTATGTTTAGTACGGTTATAGTATTAATTTAAGGTACATTTAGAACAGATAAAAATGCTTGATTAAGTTGCAATTAATCACGAGTTAACTCATGATAATCAAGCGATTAAATGATTGAATATTGTATCGCTATATGTGTGTGTGTGTGTGTGTGTGTGTGTGTGTGTGTGTGTGTGTGTGTGTGATCCCTTGCAGTCATGACAGCTCAAACTACTATAAGACAGACAGATGATGAGTTGAAAACATGAAGGTGAAAAATGACAAAAAGAGGCAGCCAACAAAAGCAGGTTTTGATGCTTATTAAAGACAATTGTAACTCTGGCTTTATGAAGTAGTTACCTCTCTCTCTCTTTCTCTCTCTCTCTCTCTTTCTCTCTCTTTCCCTGTTTTTTCTTACTTTCTCTCTTTCTTTCTTTATCTCTCTCTATTTCTTAGTGAATCTTGCCTTGGGATATCCTTAAAAATTCATCAGACTGACAACAGAATCCTCCAGACCAATCAGGGCACTGACAGTGAGGACCAAATGGGGATCTAAGAGATCCCCAACACACACACACACACACACACACACACACACACACACAAAACCCAACCAATCCTCCCAAATCAGCAGAGGCCTGCAATGCTAACACTCTATCTCCTTAATGTCAAGACACATCACAGTCCCAGTTCAAACCCAAAAGACAAAGAGAAAATAATTCACTGATATATCATGTTTATGCAGGGTATCCAAATGTTCTTTCTTCTCTAACATACACACACACACACACACACACACACACACACACACACACACACACACACACACGCAAACAGACAAACTCGTGTTATGTTGGTTGGCATTCATAAGGGGGGTTGCTGATGTCTGATGTATAATTTATCTCCAAACACCAACCCATGCTCTTTATACTTCTCTTTCAATGTCTGATGTAATGCCATGAATTCCTGCCTCAGTCTAATGAAAGAGAATTTACCACATTCTGAAATGCTGTTAGCTGTGATAGATTCATCGACATCTTTTAACAAACGGCACTTTACTTAGCAACGTTGATGAAAGAAGTGAAACCGAGTGTGCTATTCAAATAATGAGAGTGTGCTGGCCAACAATCTGATGAACAGATTTATTCCTTGTAAATCTTTCACTTAACTAATCTGCTCATGCATTTAGATTTACATTTATTAATTTTTTAGATTTATTCACCTTACTTGTCTTTCATTTCAAGCAAATAATAAGAGACGCAAGGTACAATTCACACAAGCTGGTAAAGGAGCTGATGATATGCCTGCATAATTCTCTAGAACCTTTCCACATACTGTATGAGGAAAAAGTGCAAGAGAGTTGAGTGGAAAAGTGAAACACACATAGACAAACATAGACACGCACAATGAAGGGGGGACAAAATTATGCACCGAACTTTAGGAAACACAATACACACAAGTCAAGTATATATTCATAATAATAACGTTATAAATAATGAAATGACAATGAACACACTAAGTTATTATTTATGAGTCTTGCAGCATTTACTTTAGAAACCACTATAAATTATTCATTAATTACAGCTAAGCTACTAGAAACATTAAGCTAGTTATTGAAAAAATCTATCAGCGAGAATTCCAAAAACCAAAGTCTATTTTAACTTCATCCAATTTAAAGTTTACAACCTATGGCAAGTTCAGCACTTCATTCCGGCCTCAGAGCCTTTCCTCATAGTTCAGAATACAAGCTGGGAAAACACCTTAAACAAGATGCCAGTTCATCATAGAGCATTATATATGCACATATTCACACATTTATTCCTATCTAACACAACTGAGCTAATCCACCAACTGGCATGTTTTTAGATGGTAGTAAGAAAACTGAGAACTTGGAGGAAGCGCCACATAGAAAAGAGCGAGGAGAACATAAAGAAAGAAAGAAAGAAAGAAAGAAAGAAAGAAAGAAAGAAAGAAAGAAAGAAAGAAAGAAAGAAAGAAAGAAAGAAAGAAAGAACGAAAAGAAAAGAAAAGATTTCTGAAATAAAATAGATCCTACTAATCCATACTAATCCAAAGTGTTTTGCGCAGTCAGGATTACAACAACAAAATCCACTAATATAAAGTACATATATTTTACATCTGTGTTAATAGTTCTGTTTCTTTCATACGAATATTTAAGAAAGAGTACAAGTACACCAGCAATATTATTCTTTAACCCTGCATTAGGATATTACACTTCCAAATGTCTGGTAGTGTTTTTAATATTATTATATCTTTAGCTGAACACTTATGTTACATTCAGAATGTTTGTGGAAACAATTTTCATTTTCCAGTTTAAATTATAATAATTCTAACTATAGTATATTTTACTCAATACATTTTAACACTGACATTGTGACTGTATATGTGTGTAGGTACACTGTTGTGTGTGTGTGTGTGTGTGTGTGTGTGTGTGTGTGTGTGTGTGTGTGTGTGTGTGTGTGTGTGTGTGTGTGTTGGGGGGTGGTTAACACAAACATATGTGGGTACTTGATAAATAATATAGAAATAACAAAACATTTGAATAAAAATGAAAAGATGGCAAAAAGTTATTCAACTTTAAAATTTAAATAAAAGCAATATAAAAGTATATTTTATTTAAATGGATATATATTTAAATATTATATACGTAATATGTATTGTTAAAATATAAGATCATTAAGGTTTAACGCATTTGCTGTTCATCCAATAATAAGCAAGTAAAAATATGCAAAAATCACAGTGAAGGAAATTTTAAGGAACCTGCAATCTCAATTTTATATTAATGTTAATTTTTTTAGACCTGTAAATGTGATTGTGAATTGGTTTACCCAACAGCACTTGCGCACTTCAAATCTTTGCACACTAAATATTACAAGAGTTCCTACAACACAACAATAAAAAAATCTAATTCAGTTAAAAAAAACAAATAAAAACTGATTTTTACTTATTAGAGGTTATTTGTTATAAATTACTGTATAATACAAAAGGAATACAGCTCAAGAAAAGAGAGTTAGAGGATGGGGGAAAAAGTGTGTATGTATCTCTCTCCGCACAACAATCACATTTCTCTCCCCCTTAGGCATCCCACCTTTCTCTCATTTTTATCTCCAGTCTCAGCCAAGGAGATTGCAAATGTGAAGAAATGTCACCCAGTGTGACAGATGAGTGCATCTGCATCTCCTGTTGCCAGTTTGCCCCAGATTCTGTCTTTTTTTTGGGGGGGAAATTCTGAACAGAAAACGATGTCCTCACATGCAGCAGGGCCGCATCCCAAAGCTTTCCCCATCCCAAAAATATTTATTTTGGACAGTTCCATGATAGACGATGGTTAGTGCAATGAGAATTTATATAATTTATTATGATCATCAACAGAGCCCAGAGAGTCTCGCTACACATGCAGCTAGTTCTTGAACTTTGTAGTAATGTCATATGTTGGCACACAGCAGTGCACAACAACACTCAATTCAAAAAGCAAACCAGAAGCACCGAATTGCCAAATAATAAGTGAGGAAACCGCCCCCACATCATCCAAATGGGATGTGCATTTTCTCTTGCACCAAAAACTCTTTTAATGTACATCATCTGACAGTTTTACAATCCTGACAGCTGGCATTTTATCAGCATTTGCTAAAACTCCTTGAAGCGAAACTTTTTAACTCATCTCTCAGTTTTACGCACCGTACACACATGCATTCTTACACACACACACACACACACATGCACACACACATCAGCTATTCTCTTTCAACCCTTGACTGTGACATGTGTGGCCCCAAAGCCTGGTGGTCAAATTGAAAGAGCTAAGAAGTCAAAGATTTTCAGAGACAAAAGAGGTAAGGATGATGTAGAAGACGTACTCACCATACAGCTTGTCTTCGGCATCCGGAGGCAGCAGGAGAGGTTCCTCATTAGTCTCGCTGTCCGGACTGGGAGCCCTCTCGTCCTCGTGCAGCTCTGCACCTTCCATCTCTCCTCGCAGGGAGAGCAGCGGCTTGCTCAGCTGCCCAGTGATCATTGGTGCCTGGAGCAGGAAGGAGAGATGGAAGGAGGAGGGGAGAAGCACTGGTTAGTACTTGGGGTTCTCTCGCTTTCTATCGCTCTCAAATACACACACACACACTCGCATGTGCTCTCTGTTGTTCCTCTTCTCTTGCTCTCTCCACCTTTTGCGCTCTCTCTTTCTCTCTCTCTCTCTCTCTCTCTCTCTCTCTCTCGCTCTCTCTCTTTCACACACACACACACACACACACACACACACACACACACACACACTCAGGCACGCTCTCTTTCTCGTATTCTCTCTCTGTCTCTCTCTCTCACTCTCTCTTCCCAGCTGATCACTCACACACACAGCACTCTCTCTCTCTCTCTCTCTCTCTCTCTCTCTCTCTCTCTCTCTCTCTCTCTCTCTCTCTCCCTTTCTCTCTCTCTGTGCTCTCATGGACTGGAGAGATTCACAACAATTCCATTTATGTCCCACGTGCCCCAAAGGCCTTATTTACATACTTTATACTCAAGTGTATCACACTTCAATAAATCTTCATTATGCAACTCTGTTGAGTTGTTCCAAATCATCTAATGAATCATTTGTTTATTTTGCTCCTTCTTAGTTACAGGTAGAATGAGTTTAAAAAATAGAACAAATAACCGCTTTAATTTGCAGCTTAAAACATTTCTATTAAAAAGAATTGCAGCACTTCAGTGGAAGAGTTGGCACAACAGGCGCCATTGTGAATTTTAATGGCACACTTCATTCAAGTACCTACAGACATTTACATATACTCTTAATTGCCCCAATTCATTCTTCCACTCCTGAAATCAGCGTAACTCAATCCAAAGAGCACTTTCATAAGGCTACATGAAAAAACAGTAGCATTCCATGATCCGTTTTTATGCGTTCATTTGAATCACAAGTGCAAAAATCCCACAGCAGCGTGGGCAGTTGGTACTTCATGATCATTTGCAAATAATATATTTTTTTAATAAACTTACCAAAATGGTGTCTCCAGAATCAAAGACAAATTAGCTGAAGAACTAAAGATATCCAACAATTCAAGAGATCAGGGCTAGAAATTCAGAAGCAGTTGACTTTTCACGAAGGCCAAAAAAAGGATCTGACAGGAAAAGCATCGGCTGGTTCAAGTCTGGGGTCGCCTCTAGAGATTCGCCGGAGATGTCACCTCTACTCTCTTTTCCTCTCTCTTCTCTCCATCTCTCTGCCTCTTGTTCTGCCCCTCCTTCCTTAGATGTACCTCCTCCCTGGTTTCCTGATGGTGAAGCACATCATAAACAAATTCAGGCAGGGTGGAGAAGTGGGGTGGGGGGGTTCTCTTCTCCCTCCCACTGCCTTATTTAGGAAGAAGTTTCTGCTTAAGTGGCTCTGTAACACGGACAGGTGATCAGTTTGAATCCATCCTGAAAGAAAAAGCAGCGAAAAAGGCGTTTGGGGTGGGGGAGATAGTGAATGAGGGAGGTGCAGGGGTAATGTGGAAACCCAGACCTCTACATCACCATATCTACCCCCTCCCAAGTCATTTAAATGATTGCGGGCCCTCAGGGGCCACTGCAAATGTGCTTATCAGCCCAAGCCCTTCTGACTTTGATGTGACACATGATAATCTATGAAAATGTTAATCAATAGGAATAGTTTAAGCTGCCGTTGGTGAAGCGGTCTGGTCAATACTCATATACGCAGCAACAATGTCGCTTGTCATCGCTTTGCTGGAGTTCTTTCTGCGTTTTTTTTTTTCACCGAGCACTTAAGCACAAGAAACTCAACGATGCGTCAATATGCCCCCCGTGCTGTCCCCTTGCCAGAGAGGTAAACACATTTTCTACCGCTGCTGAACGATAGTGCCTATCGCTCTGCATTCATTTAAACCAGCATCCCCCCTCCATTTATCCATCCATCCATCCTTCCATCCCTTCTTCTCTTTGAGTTGCATGGATAGGTCCAGTGGAGGGCAAAATTAATACCTAATTGAATAGTGCAGTCATCAAAATAATCAATACTTTTTTATTATTTATTCTTTACAGTCTGTTGACCGGTTGAGAGCTGAGAGGAGCTGAGGGAACAAGGGAGGGAGAAAGAAAGAGAGCTAGAGAGAGAAAAAGAGAAAGAGAGAGAGAGAGAGAGAGAGAGAGAGAGAGAGAGAGAGAGAGAGAGAGAGAGAGAGAGAGAGAGAGAGAGAGGAAGGAAGAAAAAAAGAGAGAACTCAGTGTAATTTTAACCTCAGGCTGGACACACAATAAAACCAGGTAAATTATGGCAGAGCAGAGTGGGAAATTTAGGACGGACAAGGAAGGGGAATCTTTCTCTCCACAACAAGGATAAAAAAAAGGGATAGGAGTGCCTTAAAGTGCATCATTTCTACTAATTAATCTTTGATTTTTATAGCAATCTTGAGATTATAATAAAAGTTTTTTTGTTTGTTTGTTTGTTTGTTTGTTTGTTTGTTTGTTTTTTATCAGTATCATGTTCATGGGTGACAAAAAGTATACATCTGATTGTCGCAATTCAAAAAAAGAAAAAGAATTGAGAAGTGTTTGAGAAAAATTTGCGTATTGCATTTTGGTACATTAAATATTTTTTTAGAAAAGACTAAAAGTCTGTGACTCTGATACACTTTTATGCTCCTCCCCAGATCCCCTTTTTCTATTTCCATTGGCATTCTGAAATTTTAATAATCATTTTACATGCAGATTTACTTATCATGGTTTTTTTAAGTTTTTTTTAAAATTATAGATAAAATATCTAAGAGCACAACAATTAAGAATGTTGAAGAATGTCCAAATAAGGAAATAAATATGAGGGAAGACAACAAATAAAAACATATGAAGAAAGATAAATATAGATAAGTGAAATGTGTAGATATAACATCCAAGGCTCTCTCTTTCTTCTTCTTTCTGTTTCTTTCTTTCTCATTCTCTCCCTATGTGTGTTTGAGTGTATGTGTGCATGTATTATATGAAGAAGTGTGTGATTTACATTGGATCCAAATTAACATAATAAAAAACATGTTTCTGTGGAGGCTTCAGATAAAAGTGCACACACAGATACTCACAGAGGTGTGAAAAGGATGGATGGTGTGAGTACGTCACTGTGTGTCTTTGAGAGAGAGAGAGAGAGAGAGAGAGAGAGAGAGAGAGAGAGAGAGAGAGAGAGTGTGTGTGTGTGTGTGTGTGTGTGTGTGTGTGCATGAGTGACTCTACTTTGGCCTCGCAAGAGGAGAAACAGGAAAAAGCACTTGAATGTTGACCCCCTGCCTCACACACATTCCCTGTTCCCTCCCTGCTCGGAGATTTGTCTCTGTCCCTCTCTCTCTTGTAACATATTCATACTAATTGCTAATGGCCCTAGCTGTAGGACTATCAGTGTCCCTCGAGGACAGGCAAAGAACTGATGATTTGAGCAGCGAGCAAGTGACCTGTTCACTCGTGCACTAGCATCTGCTAAACATCAGGCTTAATTTCCCTCTTATCGTACTTTTGCTTGTTTTGCACTACAGGGAAGCAGCTGTAGCACAGGGATAGTTGAACACATGGTTATTGCATGGTCAATAAATCTTCAACAGAAACAGTAATAACAATGTAATAACAATTTAACAAAAATATAATAATTATTTTGTAAAGGTAAAAAAAATATATAATTGATCTAGTTTATGCCACAACATAATAAAATATAACATTATATAATACAACATTATATAATGTAATTGATGCCACAACAATATTATACATTGCATGTTAAAATGTTACAATTTTATGAGATTTATTTTTTTAATTAAGATATTTGTGCATGTATTATCATTTTTTTTTTCTGAAATTTTTACACTTTTTATTATTACATTATTAAATATTTAGTTAAGTTTTTATTTTATGCACAATAGTATAGGATGCATTTAGCATAATTTTTTTATTCACTTGATTTAGAAAACCCAAACCTGTTCCAGCATGCCAAATGCACAAAAACATCTTGAGTAGACTGCTATAGAGCTCTCCCCATTAAACACCTTTGGGATGAATTGGAATGCTGACTTCAACCCAGGCCTCCTCACCTACATCAATACCTTTTACCAACTTACCGACTTTACCAGCACCCTTGTGGATGAAGGAGTACAAATCTCTTAAATCTATTGGAACATTTTCCCAGAAGAGTGGGGGTTAACAGAAAACCGGGACTACATGTGGAAGTGGTGCTCAAAAAGCACATCAAAATCTTATAGTCAGGTGTCCACAAACTTTTGATGATATAGTGTAAATGTAACTATACATGAAAATATATCATTTATAATAATAATTATTATTATTTTTGTTGTTATTATTATTATTATTATTATTATTATTATTACTATTACTACTAATATTATTATTATTATTATTATTATTATTATTATTATTATTATTATTATTATTATTATTATTATATTATTTGTCCATTATTATGTGTGGTCAGATAATAATTTCAAAAGTCATATTTTCAGTAAGTGCTCCAGTGTTTTCTGTGGAAAAGTTGTGTCTTGGATGTTCTGGATTATAAGAAACCCCAAAGGAATTTACTTTTCTCTGCAGGAGCAAGAATCTGTTTATTTTATTCAACTTATGCTATTTACATTTTTAAGCAGATATCTGATTGAGCACAAAAGCCAGAAAATCGATGTTCACTAATGGTATACAACTGCAAACTACAAAATAATTGAAGCCATTCTAAGTTATCACAGTTTATTGTGGAAGACTGAAAAATCAATTCAGCTATTGAGTTTTTTTACTTGGTATAATTCACAGGCAATATATGAAATGGGATCATTTGATTTAAAACATTTTCGAAATAAAGATTGTAGTAAGGGTTTCTCACAGGGATGCCATGAAACACTGTTTAAGTTTACTGTATATGAGTCTTTAACTACTGTTGGTTGTTGTTTTAATATTTATTCAGAAAAAGCATTTTCACCAACAAAAATCATTTCATAATTAGGTATAAAATAAATATCGCAAAAATGATTCGTATGTGGCATCATTTTCAAGAACAAGGAACAAATATTTTATATAAGACACAAGACAAATAAGCAACAGATAAAATGACAAGGTGGTTTTGGATGAATGACTGAAAATGTTGCTTCGGCTGCAGTGCAAAAGGTTTGTGTCCGCCAAGGGGCTGTGCACATGCTCACAGACACACACACACACACACACACACACACACACACACACACACACACACACACACACACACACACCAAACCCATGCACATTCATGCAGTAGGTGAATGCACATAATTGTCTGTGATTCAAATGTTTACTCCTACAATCTGTTTCATAAGCAATCATAAACACATACAGTAAGCATTTGTTTGAAAATAAAATAATAGGAACACAACATGCGCACATTAAGTATTTTTTTTTACCATCCTTTTTACAGATTTTATTTACAGTTTTTAATTTTCTTATTCATTTATTTATGTATTTATTGCATTACAACACAACAGCTTTAGTCTTGTTTTCATTTTGGTCAATCGTATTAGACAGTTTTTTATTAGCAGAACATGAAAAAAAACGTTGTTTCAAATATAAAACCTCTACCAACCATTTATCAAACCTATAGCTGCTGCAATCCGAAGCCATCCGTGCCACACACACACACACACACACACACACACACACACACACACACACACACGTACACATACGCACACACACGCACATGGGATCAGAGAAAAGACAGAGAGATCGTGTCGTTGGCTGTTGACTATCAAAGCTGAGCTTTAGAAAAAGCTCTTTGAGGCCCAAGACACTATAAGACCCTACTGCTTCTCCTCAGATAAATATAAAAAGCCATTGATTGAGTGAGTTTGTGTGGCTGGTTTCTTTTTTTTTTTTAGTTTATATTTTTTTCTTTCTTTCTTGGTACATCGATCTTCAAGCTGACCTTCTGGTGATTCAGAAGCTTATCTGACCCCTGTATTATAGCCTGAACATGGAGAGACAGAGAAAAATAGATACAGAGGAGTAAGACTGTAGGGTAGAGGGACAGAAAAGGTGAAAGACTGTAATAAAAAAAGGGGTGATAGAAAAATGAGGGTGATGAAAGAATAAGGGAGTTGCATTTCAACACTTGAAAGAGAGAGAATAAGGGATTTTATACATGATACATGATACTAAAAATTATTGTATTTCAGGATTTTGCAGTTGTTCCTTCTCTTCCTCATGCCTCGTTGGTCAGTTGCCATCAGCTGCAAGGTCTGTGTGTTGATTGGTCTGGCGAGGCTGTACCCAGGACCTGTCTGACACTGACGAATAGTTTTTAATACCTGCAACAACGCAGCATCATCCAGAATAAATACACACACACACACACACACACACACACACACACACACACACACACACGCATGCACACGCACACACACACACACGCACACACACACATAGACACAATAAAGCACTCACAAAAACACAGGTTTGGATATTTACTGGCCATATCATAATATCCACCTTTCTGAAGAAAGAATAATTTTCCGAATTGTACATTGTTGCATGTTACAACAACTACAACAACAACAATAAAAATCCATACACAAAACAAAAAAATCTATTATTTCAATTTTTTCTTTTTTTTTAAATGAAAGCATTTTTTTTTCATGCTCAAATCTATATGTTGTTCGTAATTATAGGGGATATTATGTCTTGCACACACACACACACACACACACACACACACGTAGCGTAAGAAAAAAAGACCGAATGTGTTTAATCCCGTATAAAATCTGTTTGACATGAGGGAACAAAGAGAACAAACATTTATATGATTGTAGATGAGAAGCTCTGATTTTAATATGACTGCCAAGACATGAGCCAGAATACACAAAGGCATTTATAAATTATTTTGTTACTGTGATGGACTAAGGTGTTCATGAATCGGTGTCACCATATTCACTCATACACTTAATGTGGTGTAATTATACCACTATATAATTATAACTATATTTACTTTACTGCCTTTACTCTCAAACCAACCTCAATTCTTCATGGTTTGATATTTCCGCAAGATTTTGGAAGGATTCCTTTCAGATTCTGTTCATGCTGACACTTTTTCTCAGATGAACATTCAAGCTGTGAATCAAACATAACCCAGCTTTCAATTATTTATTTTTTTTAAGTGACACAATGCATTATGAAGCTCGAAGATGGGTAAATTGTCATAAGGAGACACACATGGTCAACAACAATGCTCATATAGGCTGTGGTATTTAAGCAATATGAATGGAATTAGCGGATTTAACAGATTAAGTGTGTTAAGAAAGCATTCCCCACATCATTTTATAACCAGCCTGGACCATTGAATAAGGCAGGTACTATGTGTGTATGTAAGCTGATGGTGCTAAATTCTGACCCTAGCATGTGTGTACCTCCAAAATCTAGACTAATCAGCTCATGCTACATTTTATGCAGTCTTCAACTGTCCAGTTTTGTTGAGCCTGTGTTTATAGTAGCATCAGCTTTCTGCCTTTTTTTTTGACAATACTGAAAATCAATGTGGTCTTTGGCTATTGTAGCTGATTCACCTCACTCTGAGATGCTTTTCTCCTCACCACAACTGCACAGTTACTGTAGCCTTTATGTTTTGGGTTTTTTACTCTAGAGACTGTTGTGTGTGAAAATATCAGTAGCTCAGCAGTTATAGAAATAACCAAAGTAGCTTCTCTGACACAATCATCATACCACGGTCAAAATCACTGAGGTAAATTTTTTTTCTATGCGGCACTCTCACCACGGCGGCCCGGGTTCGATCCCTGGTCAGGGAACCGACCCCAGCCATTAGGGTTGCACAAGCCATTGCACTCTTAGTGCCGGTCCCAGGACCGGATAAATGGGGAGGGTTGCGTTAGGAAGGGCATCCAGCGTAAAAACATGCCAAATCGAACATGCGGCTCATGTTTACAGATGATCTGCTGTGGCGACCCCTAATGGGAGAAGCCGAAAGAAAGTTTTTAAGAGCTTAGCATTAACTGAAGCTGCTGGGCCGTATCTGCATTATATTGCTGCCATATTATTGACTAATTAGATACTAGATCGTGATGGCATGGATGTTTAGTTGTACAGGAGCTCTAAACTGCTTAAAAAAGCAATAGCCTGCCAGCAAAGCAGACTAAAAGACAGAGCAACCTAACAGTATTGCAGGCTTTTGCTTTTCAGTGTGGCAGATTCTCTGCAATTACAAATGATGTTTTTCTCCAAGTATGTCTGCTTTTTTATCTACTTCACAGTAATCAGATACCAAAAAAAAACGATGTTGTCCATTTATTTGTTGAATTTGTCTGCACTGCTGAATTTAAGGGATTGAAGAACATTTTGACCATTTTGACAAAGAGAATTAACTACACAACATTAAATATACCATCTGAAGCACAGTGGTTAATATCAAAATGATTGGCTTAATAGATTTTTTTTTTTTCACAAATATTTGTACAAAATGAAAAACAAGGTTTGAAGAGGCATCTTAACAATTACACTCTATCATTTAATAATACTTTTTGTTGCACATATCATGCTTTAAAAACAATGTTCAGGGTAGAGCAAATGATCAGAGCTAAGCTGAATTGAAAAAAATGCCAGTTTAAAAGCATACAAAACAAAGCATATATGAGTTATAGTATGTGTTCCAGGGGACACCTACAAACCAGGTAAAAAATTCTTGTAATAATACACTGTGCCAACCCACCAATTTAGCAAATGTGACTCAGCGACTGCCTTGAATTTACCACTTGACTGAGTTTTACATGCCACGCTCATTAATTGTGTAATACATAGTAATTGCTACTGAGGACAACAGGCCAGTTGCAGTGCATGAGAGCATTCTAATGACTAGGGACAGCAAAGCAAGTGAATCAAGTCATTTTCACTCCCTTGTGGGAGTTAATTGCATTGTCTAAGCCTGATTCCCACATTACATGAGAATTATGAGACACATTAGTTTGTTCTTTGTATGGAAAATTAGCATTCTGACCTTGCAGCCATGTGTCTTGTGTGAGATTTATGATTTGGTCCAGTGAATAATAAATTATAGCTCTCAGTCTAGGTGGAAAGTACAATGAGTGTTTTGGTGTGGTACTAACTACTGTTTTCAAAACTGTCTAATAAAGATAAATGGCATTACTCATTTATCCTTTCAAAAGGAAATTAGCAAATTATAGTAATCTACACATAACAAACTCCCCCATGTGTGTTAAGATGCCCTATGATATTTAATGAAAAGCAGCCTGGCAAGATAGGGTCCTGCAGGGACAGTCCTGCAGGTATCTATGGACACTTAGCACTTGGACACTTTAAGGACAATCACATTAAACACTTTAATTTTTATTGTCAATATCTACCATACGCATCTATGTATTTACATTTATTTTCACATATTGTGTATAGTTTATACTTTTTATTTATCTACCTTCTTTTTCCTTGATTTTATTTTTATCCTTATTCCATTCCTTTTATATTCCATTCCTTTATAGGCTTGAATGCCGGACAGTCGTAAAAAGCATTTCACTGCATGTCGTACATTTGATTTGATTTGATTTGATTTGATTGATTGATTGATTGATTGATCTAATAAAGCATGGGTATTAGTCCTCCCACTCTCTATTTAGAAGCGATATAAATATAACCAATCTTTTTTGTATAACTTTAAAATGTCCCTTTCCTGGCATTTGGGACTAATCCAAACCCATGCCAACATAACAATGCTGTGTGCACAAAAAGAGGTTCATGATGATATGGTTGGTGTGAAAGAACTGTAGAGGCCTGTAATAAACTGGAAACACAGAATGTGTAGAATGTGTATTTCTCGACTGACATCAGTGATTGACCTCAACTGACTGTATAAGACTGTAGAATGACATTACTCATAATCAAACACTCCAGTGTTCATGTTAGTTCTCACTCGCCAGTGTTTTGTAATGTTTCAAGATTTATAATAACACCCTTGATATCATCCAAATGAGGATGGGTTCCCTTTTTGGGTCTGGGTTCTCTCAAGGTTTCTTCCTCATTCATCTAGGGAGCTTTTCCTTGCCACAGTCACCCCAAAGCTGCTTTGAGACAATGTCCATTGTCAAAAGCGCTATAGAAATAAATAAACTTGAACTAAAATGAATAAACTAATGCTATAATGGCTGAATTATCAGAAATTCCCACAGCCACATTAAAAATACTAGTGCAAAGCCTTTCCCAAAGAGTGGAGTCTGTGTTTACAGCTTAGGCTGAATCAACTCTGGAATAGGAGCACATACGGGTATCATTTTTATATAAGCAAATATAAAAAAATGGTGTACGGTTCATTCTTGAACTATTAAGTCTGATTAATGTCATCCTATGATAAAATATGTTCTAATAAACACCTTACTTATGTTGTTTTTCCATTCGTCATCCAGTGTATTAAATACTGCTAATTATTGGTATTTATTTATTGATATAACAACCGAGATAAGTTTCATTACAAATAATTCAGTAC
Organism: Silurus meridionalis; assembly: GCF_014805685.1. Lineage (NCBI taxonomy): Eukaryota > Metazoa > Chordata > Actinopteri > Siluriformes > Siluridae > Silurus > Silurus meridionalis. The sequence continues at coordinate 8,450,676 of NC_060904.1, read as the reverse complement.
AGCAATAGAGACATTCAAAGGTTTTTTTTAGAATTATATTAAATGAGGTTTTGGTGTTGTAGTAAACAAAGTACAATTGTGCATTCATATTTGTTTGTTGGTTTTGGACTTTTAGACCCGATGGTAATTATTACTGTATATAGATCTATAAACAAGCAGAGCTAAAACAGTTCATAAACAGGATTAGAAAATGTTGTATACTGTGTACATGAAGCCTAAGATACAAGCAGGTTTGGCATGGTATCTCAAGCAGGTGGAACTGGATCTGCTCCTAAGCTATGTGCACTGATTGTTTTCGCCAGGCTCAGCGGGAAAGAAGGAGGATGATGAGGGTGAGTGAAATAGCTGGCGCTCCCTGCTGCCCCCCCTGCCAACACCAGGCTGCCCCAGCATGCCATTATCGATCTGTCCAAGGAAGTAGACATGGAAAGGGGAGGGCATTGCAGATTGTGTTGAGAAAGAGAGAAAAGGGAAGAAGGGAAAAAATAAAGAGGGACGTGGAGTGAAGAGGTAGTTAGCAGAGGGCAAGCTGAGGCAAAGAGAGATGAAACAGGTTTATGCTTCTTCATTTCTCCTCCTGATCTCACCTCGAGTTCCCACAGCATTGCTATTGAAGGGCAGCAGAGGGCAAGTTCGAATAACAAACAGCCCATAAAGGGAGACACACCAAAGATACCGAACATTTTAGACAACATCAACACACTGAATTTTATTTCGACTATTCTGTCAAATTCACTATTAACTTTTTTTTACTGTCAAAGCTTAGCACAATGGAAAACATTGCAGACAGTGATTCAAACATTTTACATAATGTACTGGCATCTAAAACCCGTATAATAGGAACCAATAAAACTATTTTGAACAGTATTATTGACACCCCAAAAACTAAAAGAATGAAAATAATTACAAACAAATAAAGCACCCATTGGCTTTTCCCCAGGTTTTCCTCATATGGTTCTTGTCCTCTAATATTATAAAAATACATAAACATTTAAATATATGTAAAAAAAAATACCAATAAGATTAAAATTGGGCATTAATAAAACAGAGGTAAAAGTCTGTCAAAAATATGCATAGATGAGGACACAGGACCGCAAAAACATATACAGTAAACAATAAAATATGGAAATGGGTGTAAGGCACAAAATCAATTATTTGTAATTGTTATTTTGGTTCATGCACTCAAACCCTACTAAAAACCGATGGTCTGAATTATAGAAGGAAGTGTAGAGACCTTCACCAAGACCAAATTGTCATTGTAAAAATGTCCTGCATTTAAGAGTCTAAGATCCATCTACAACAATTGACTCATATAATTATGCTTAACATCTTTACATTTTACATATTTATTTAGTTTCCTAAAAAGCATCAACAATCCTTCAACTGACTGTTTGTCTTAGAAAAGAAATTACAATATTGCAAGAATAAAATCACTTGATTAATTACTTATAGTTTACCCAGATACTTTACCAGTCAGCAGTGCACTCCATAAAAATGACCCTAATTGTTTTATTTTAAGTCAAATTTTCAAGAATCAACAACAAATTACAATCACTACAGCTACATGCTAACAAGTAAATTCATTTTCAAACTTTTATATATCGTCAAAGACTAATAACTTAAAAAAAGATTGCAATTTCTGTTGTACATACATTACATATTTCACAATCCCCCTTTCCCGCCTCACAGTCTCACAAAAAAAAATGCTTATGTAATAGACACTGTGTGAACTTACACTTTGCCTTCCTTTACAGACATTTACTATATTCCAGTTATTCTTGCTATAAAACATGATCTCTGTGACTATAGAGTCTTTTTAAACTAGCCAAATATGGTGTGAAGTCTATACTTTCATTAACTGTCCTTCTGCTTTTTACTAAAAATGTCCATAGTGGCAAACATGGGTCATTGAGGATCCTGTTCCAAACAGCCTGCATTAGCTTTTGTTCCACAGATGCAATTATAACTATTAAGCATTGAGAAACATATGAGAACAATTAAACAATGAAACAAACATTTTTGTCAAATGGCTTATTATATTTTGTATTATTATATTTTGGTCCTTAAAAAAATAGAATTTTAATGGAATTTAAAATGTATTGTGTGTGAGAAGAAAATCAGTAGTAATAATAATATACAAATATAATATTTGTTTTTAGACTGTGGTGAGACCTGCTATGTTGCATGCTATGTACAAAAAGACAGGAGGCGGAGCTGGAGGTGTTAGAGTTAAAGATACTGAAATTTACACTGGGAGTAATGAGGATGAACAGGATTAGAAATTAGTTAATTATATGTAGGACATTATGGAGACAAGGTGACAGAGGCACAATTGAGATGGTTTGGACATGTGCAGAGGAGGGACATGGGATACATCGGTAGAAGAATGCTGAGGATGGAGCCACCAGGCAGGAGAAAAAAAGGAAGGTTGTTATGGATGTGGTGAGGGAAGACATGCAGGTGGTTGGTTTGAAAGAGACAGATGTTGAGGACATATAGAGGGATGTAGAGGAGGGGGTGGATAAGGCTCTGAGTTACTGATTGGAAGGTCAGGGGTTCAAGCCCCAGTATCACCAAGCCGCCACTCTTTTGCCCTTGAGCCAGACCCTTGTATCATGGCTGACCCTGTGCTCTGACCCAAGCGTCTTAACATTGCTGGGATGTGCAAGGAGTTTCACTGTGCTGTAATGTACATGTGACAAGTAAAAAAAAAAACACATTTTTACCTTTACAGAGTGATGTGGAAACAGATAATCCTCAATGGGAGAGGTCAAAAGAAGCAGAAGAAGATGAATAATAATATTTGTTTACTGGATTATATAATTTGGGGTGGTAGGGGTCCTTCTGGATGCTCCAGCACTGGATACAACACTGCCACACAGTCAAAGACAGATTATTAGCCAGGATTACTGGGCACGTACCATGGGGGGCCCTCAACATACACAGATTTGAAGGGAGTGTTTATGACATTACACGCTATCACACATAAAAAAAAAACTCTTGAAAAATTATTGGCCAATGGGTTTGGATTTATAATCAATGTGTGATGAGGTCCTAAAAAAACAAATGGTACATCACATGTTAGATTGCATTGATTCAACCACTTCTACCACTGAATTAACCCACAGTTTAATGATTGCACTGAATCAATGCAAGCTAGTTGTACCAGTAATGTTGGCTTAGAGATTTAGACTTTGTATTTAAAAAAAAAAGGTTCTATGTTCAAATCCCAACACCAGAAATCTGTTACAATTCCTTGTGTGTCTGGTGGTTTAAGTAAAATTGCATGTTTTATGGCACCAACCAATTGGTTTTATTTGTTGTTTTCAAGATAACTTTTTTTTTGTCATATGTAAAGACACGATTTATAAATTAAAATTTATAAATGCAAGAAACAGAAGTGTGTGCAGTGTAATATTATAACCAAAGTTAAAGTTAAACCAAAAAAAATGTATAAGCATAATCATTTGAACACACTAATTGTGTCAGTACAAATAAAACATCATTGGGAAAAAAACCCAAAGCGCATTCATTTCCCTTAATAGGCCTGCTTACAAATGAACCACAAAACAAATGGGCCAAAGAAGTCATTCCTGAATAAGGTATTGTAAATCCAGCAGCCTAAGTTAAGACTGCTGTCTGCTTATTATCAAGGAACCTTAAATACTTATAAGGAATGTGTACTTTCATGATGCACGTGTTTGGTTGTAGAGTAGCATTGGTCTGCATAGTAGAATGATCCCCTGCTTAAGAACCTGTCCATAGCTATATTAATACATCAATGCATAGATTTGACTGATACTGAAATATATATATATATGATATATACATATGTCACCTATATAGTTTTAACATAATCCTAACATATATCCTACATAATTAATCTACAACCCCAATTCCACAAAAGGACATAAAAACAATGCAATTTGCACAATATGCAAATCTCTTAAACTTATATTTTTTCCACTCTAAAACACAGAAAAAAATTCAAATCTTTAAACTGAGGAAATTTTAAGAAAAAAATATTTTTAATTTGATGGCTACAACATGTCTCAAAAAGGTTTGGACAGGGCAACATACTATAAAGAAACAGCTCGATTAACATTTTGCAACTACATATGTCAATTAGCAACAGGTCAGTAACATTTGGGTATCAGGTATAAAAATAATATTTTAAAGAGTCGTTCAGAAGTAAAATGGGCAGAGGTTCACCAATCAAGAAAGTGCAACTACAAATTTTCAATTTAAGAATAATGTTCCTCAACAAATATTTGCAGAGACTTTAAATATATATCTACAGTACATCAGGTAAATCAAAAGATTCTGAGGATCTGCTGAAATTTTTGTGCACAAGAGACTAGGGTGAAAATCAATAAATGATATTCAGGCTCTCAGGTGGCACTGCATTAAAACAGGTGTGATTCTATAATAAGAATTCTATAAATGCATGGGCTCTAATATTTGCCTGTGAAGACAGAAGACTATGCCATTCATAGCTGCAGGTGAAAGCTCTGTCATACAAAGAAAAAGCCAACATGGTCCAGAAATGCAACCATCTTCTCTGGGCCCGATCTCATTTAAAATGGACTGAGCCAAAGTGGAAAATTGTTTTTCAGTCAGAGGAACCAAAATTTTAAATAATTTTTTGGAAACCAATGAAACCTGCATCTCTAAAAGTAGTTATTAGTGACTATGGAATGGGCAGCTTTTACATTTGGAAAGGCAACATCAATGTTGAAAGGTTTATAAAGGTTTTAAAGCAACATATGCTTCCATCCAGACAATGGAACTGGAAGGCCTTGCATATTTCAGCAAGACAATGCTAAACCACATACTGTATCTAATACAACAGCATAATAAAAGGGCTAAGATGCTGAACTTGCATGTTTTATTACACAGCTTCTCACTTTTTAGAATTGGGGTTAGATAAAAATAAATTGCAATGCTTTTGAATGAGAGTATTGACAGCCCAGTATAGCTATTATTTTACTGAAATGTTAATAAATTGTCAGAGAACCACCAGCCATGCCTCCCTCCAAGGCTCACACTCTCACTCAGCCTCTCCCTGCTACTAATCACCTACACCTGTCCTACGCCTACTAATCACCAGCACCTGTTCCACATTTACCTATCCCCTTTATAGGGTCCCAATTCTTCCCCCTCACTCACGTTCCAATCTACCAGTTACGAACATCGATCCCCCGGACTTCCGACCACTCATGTTTCCTGTGCTTCCATGCTCTTGGCTACGCTTCTATAGAAGCACTCAGTTAAGTGTACCATTCTGGCTTCCTACTCCAGCAAAGCAGGCGAGTGCAGCGGCTTTCTGCGACAAGTCAGTCTCTACGTCGAGATGCAACCTGCCAGATTCCCCGCCGAATGCTCCAAGGTGGCTTTTCTCATCTCACTACTAACCAGGAAGGCTCTGTCATGGACGAGCACAATGTGGAATGCCAGTCAGGACTTCATCAGTGCATACTCTCTTTTCACCAGGCACTTCGCTGAGGTGTTTGGTGTTGCAACGGCCAACCAACACTACAGCCTTCACCGCTCAGGAAGGGGCCCAGACTAGACTGCAGGTCTCCAGAGTACTTTATGCTCAGGCTATCCTGGTTTAAGCTAGGAGCCAGGGTTCCAGTTTGGCTGTCCCTGCAGCCTACCAAATCCATAGTCCCCAAGCCCCAATGAGTATCGCCCAGCCATTGTTCCTCACTGGGGGTGCCGCTCAGTTCTTGAGTTCCACTGGGGCTGTTGTTCCACCGGGGTTTTTAATTCTGGGGTGCTGCTCCCGTCCCGAGCACCTGATGAGGCCGTCGTCCCCCCCGAGCCCCAACAAGGCTGTCGTTCCGCTCCAGAGTCCCGCCGAGGGCTCCGCTCCAGACCTCCGCTGAGGGCACCGCTGTGCCTCAGATCTCCGCCGAGGGCATCGCTTCATCCCAGGCTTCAGCCAAATTTGCCGCTCCGCCCCAGACCTCCACCAAGAGCGCCGCTCCTCCTCAGACCTCCACCAGGGGCGTCGTTCCTCCTCAGAGTCCCTCCGAGGGCGTCGCTCCGGCCCGGACCTCCGCAGAGGGCCTCGCTCTGGCCCAGAGGTTGCGAGGCCTTCCTCGGAGTGCCCTGGTCCACCTGCCGAAGGTGGGATTGGGGCATCAGGAGCCACCCCTGCAGGAGGGGGTAATGTCAGAGAACCACCAGCCATGCCTCCCTTCAAGGCTCACACTTTCACTCAGCCTCTCCCTGCTACTAATCACCCACACCTGTCCTACTCCTACTAATCACCTACACCTGTTCCACATTTACCTATCCCCTGTATAAGGTCCCCATTCTCCCTCACTCACGGTCCAATCTACCAGTTACGACCATAGATCCCCCGGACTTCCTACCGCTCTTGTTCCCTGTGCTTCCATGCTCCTGACCACGCATATATGGAAGCACTCAGTTAAGTGTACCATTTTGCTTCAGTCACCTCTCTCATGTGTGCATGTTTAGACAATAAAAGACATTCTGTGTTACTCCTGGTTTCCGACGCCTGGTCTATCCGTGACAGAAATAAATGTTATGGAATATAAATAGGAATATAAATGAAAAAAATAACAATCCATTCAGATAATTTTCCGATTATTGTGGTGTCATCAGGCCTCAAATTACAATTACAATAACAATATAATACATTTAAATATTAAAGTTAATGGAACATAAGATTTATGTAAAACAGGTAATAACATTCTTAAAATATAATATACTTATACTTTTAAATAATTCTGAAATCACATAGTACAATTTTCTCTATCCTACTTTTCTCAGTTCAGCACACTGAAGTTTAAAAATATTTCTTAAAAACAGCAGGGAGATATTAATAAATCATGCACCAAAGTGATAGCAGAGTGACAAAGCTGCTTGATGTAAGCAAGAGCAGCTGCAGGGGGGGTTAATGCAGGAGTGTTTGTGTGTTTGTGCATACTGTGTGTGTGTGTGCGTGCGTGCGTGCGTGCGTGCGTGCGTGCGTGCGTGTGTCAGTGTGTGTCAATCAGATTGGGCGTTGCAACGACATCTTCACCAAATAGAGCTTAAAGGTCAGCTCCTGAGGAAGATGACTGAGGAAGTGCTCTTGCTCTCTCGCGGTAGAAAAGACTATTCCTCAGGAGAGGGAAGACCTTTAATGTATGAAGTGATGCCTGAGTATCTGACTATAGGGCAGATGTAATATACAACTCACTGAAATTTTTCAGTGATTTCTGTATTAAAAAACTATTATTAGGATCATGCCCATAATTTTAAAAAAGGAATTTATATTGCGTTATTTATATTGCTATTTAACTGCACTTAAAGAATGTTTGAATATGACTGAGTTCAGCATGGCTGATTTGTTTTATTGTTAAAAAAATGGTTCTACAGATGGTAGGGGTGTAACATGCATTAATACCAAATCGTTTTGGTACAGGGCTTTTAGTTCTGTGCACATGTGTACCGAATGGAATTCTTTTTATGTGCAAAAAATAGTTCCCTTACGAATGATATTAAGTGGAGGACTGCAAGTTTGTTTAGTCTCCACCTCACACTTTGAGCACAGTGTCACTTCATGTCATCTGCAATGTTTTTACATCAGTCAAGCAAAATGGATTCTTTTGCGTTTTATGTACAGCTTCAAGAATCTCTCTTAAAAGGAAAAAATCCTGACAATTCCACATATGGAGGAATTCTGCATTTCTTAATACCTAGATTATTTTTTTCATTCAGGGAAATCGTGTTTGTACACACCTGCATTACCCAAATGGGGTCTACCAAATATAAACTATTCAATTTATAAATTTCTATTTATTTAGTTTTATTTAATACATTTCTTTTGTGCCAATTTAATCGATTACTCAATTGGACCAATATGATTAAAAAGTATATTGCATTAATTAAATGTATATATTATTATGTTCATTTATATATTATTTATGTTTTGCATTTCTTTTCCCTAACTGTACCGAAATTGAACCATGGTTTTTAAATCATTCTTACAAAATGTAAGATATTTTATTTTTTTTTATTATTAATTTAATTATTTACTTGTACTTATGAACTTGTTAACTTACACACTTATTAATAAAAATGCTTAATAACATAAAGACTCTTTACCAGTATAGTATATTACGGTTTGTGTAACAGAGGGATTAGAGACATTTTATATAAAACGAGCCCTGTTTATTTGTAATTATGCAGGTTGACTGTAAAAGGAAAATATATAACAGATTGTCTTTCACCCAATGTGCTTGTATTTCCTTTATATTGAAATATTGGACATTCAGGAGGTTAAAGAAACATACTGCTTCATTTAAAATTTATAGCCGTTCATAAAATGTCATAACTCTTAATGTTCAATAACCTAATGATCCAGGCTAATATGTCTACACAAACCTTAATTACATGTTAAAATGTGTTACAATTAAATATCATATTCAATCATTTATACTGTGAAAATATCATAGCCCTTTCTAGCCTTGACAGTTGAGATCGGAATATCTTGTTTTATATTTCATTAAGAATAAAAATAAATAAAAATAAAGCTCAGCATATTGGATAATAATCTGTTTAATGTCAAAAAAGGGGTAAAACTCAACATAACCTAAGAGAAATATCCCATGTGTGAAAACCATATAGTGAAAAGAAGAGAAAGGTGATTGAATAATTCATCAACAGCCTAAAGGAAGACTGACCAAAACCAATGATGTGGTAATCAGGGGAACAATATTCTTCTCCTCATCAATTATTAGTAGTTTGTGGATAATGGATTGATGAAGTGACCCCTACTCCTGCACTTCAGGGCCTTTCAACTGATTGCCATGCTTCTTGGAAGAAAATTACATAGAAGAAACATATAGCTATAACGGATGACTGGATATTAACACACTTTACCGGAATGGCACTTTCTGGTGAGGTTCATAAAATAAAAGACAAGACTGATAGTGTACACTCTACAGGGCTCAGGTCTGTTCTATAAGATAAGCTTGAGAGTCCCATCTTCTATTTCCCAGCGGATTTTGTCTTGTTTGCCAATCTAGTCACATTCCAATCTTTAGCAGAGGTTACAAGTCACCGTCTGCATTGTATTAATGTTGTTTGTTCACTTATTGTTGTGTGTTATGATTCTATGTCTGTGGAAAAATACGTAAACCCTTGCCCCTGTTCAGTCACACCACATCAACATAATCACATTGGATTTATTGACAGCCTGTCACAAATGAGCATTTCCCAAGGCCATCTATTGTAGCAGTCTCTTACGAATCAAAATGTGAAAACGTCTAAATAAATCTAATCATATGTCCAATTGTATAAGAACATCTTTTGCATGGAGATAAAAATGGTTGGCTTTCCTCAGGCCTCTTAGGATTATACAGACCGGAGACAGAATGTTTGGACAGTGTCATGGAGCCTGATGTTCATTTACCTGAGGTTGAATAACCTTAATATTAGATTTTTTTTAAGCGCTAATAGAAGGAAATCTGTCATGGTCCGAGTTAGCTTCTTTTTTATTCCCCTCCCTTGATTTTGTGTTTGTGTGTGTGTGGGCATAGCGCTCCACTTCACAAGTCTTTTTTATAGAATTATCGAACACACCTGTTCCTCATCAGCTTGCCAATCAGCAGTGTATTTAAACAATGGTTCTTCATCCACCAGCTTGTTCCAGCTTCCACTGCCAACTCATCAGGCTAAAACATTTTGTCCAATGGTTTTGCAGTGTTATTTTTTTATCTTGTGTTTTTAATCATTCTTTTCTTTGTTTCTCCTCGTGCGCCAGGTCCATAGCCCACCCAGCCTGCCCGCTCACCACCTGCTATGCCCAGACCGGCTGAACTGTAAATGTGTCTCCCTTGATTTAAACATTAACACTTGGTTCTGTGTTCTGCTTCTAGGTTTCCTTAGTATTGTGATCATATCAGAAAGATCTAGCTATCATGGACCAAGCAAAATTGGATCCCCTGTCTTCAAACACTTTGATTGGACCAGACCACCTGCACAACTTTCTCCAGCTAAGGGTCACTCCTTTGCCAACACAATCTCCTGTAGCTTGCTACAAGCAACTGTAACACAGTGGCACAGATTTAATGTTTCTATCGGGAACTCCTCCCCCAATTGGCCCAGATATCTGATAGCTCCCAGCCCAGTCATCCTGCTCCAGCAGCCTCCAGTGCTCTGTCCTTCAGGTCTCTGTAGCTTGAAGCACATTGGCCTTGCCCCAAAGACTACACAGATGAAGACTCTTCTCCTTCATTGCACCCTTCTGTTCACCGAGCATCCTCCAACTTACTCTACTGATAAAGTCAAGATCATTAGCCCACATCACCAGACAGCTGAGTGGAGATGAATTGGCCTAGGCTTCTGCAGTCTGAGATGGACAGCTGGCTCTGTGGACCACCATATCCTTTTTACTGCCAAAATAATAAAGATATTTGACCATTCTACACAACAGAGCTAGGCTGCCAAATGCATCCTTACAGTGTGTGGCAGGGTGTTCAATAGAGTTCCAATTCCTTGTCATAAATTTCAAGTGGAATGATGCAGAACTTTTTGTATAGCTTCAATAATCCAGGGAAGAAGCTAGCCCCTTTAGAACAAACTTGACACCTTTTAATCACTCGCCTCATCATTAGATTGGATAACTACATGTGGGAGTGATTCAAGGAGAGGGGCCACAGGGCCTATGATCAACCTCTACCTTGGCCGATTTCTCACACATCATTGCCCTTGAGCTTAACTTAAAAAAACAAAGGGGGCTTGTTGGTAGTAAAGCAGCTACTCGTGAGCCAAATGATGACCTAAAGGTACTGACCTGATATACTTCTTATCTTTACTGCATCCCTATCACATTCACTAACTTCTACAAGACCTGCTTAAAAAAAAAAACAGCAGTATGCCAAACCAAAAACATTTGTCCCATTCTCAGGTTCTTTCCTTGATTCTGTTAGAGATCATCTTAGTTAGAGCCAATACCAAGAAAATCCAAACCACCATAACTGTGTGATAAACTCCCCTGGGATCCTGGGATTTGTTCATTTTTCACCCCCATACATCAGGAACTATAGCTGAGTAATGGTACATCTTACCAAGCTCACATCCACTTAATTTGTTGGGACCCTAAAGCAGAGAGCATATTTAACAAACTCAAGAAAATGTTTACCTCTGCTCCTGTAACAGTTTAGTCCAACCTGTCATCGCAGTTCATGCAATTAGACCCATAAAACACAGGTGTGGGTGCCACCCTTTTCTAGCATTCAATCCTGAATTGAATTCTGAAACCAGAAACTTTATCCATGTACAATGGGGCAAAAAAGTATTTAGTCAGCCACACGTAAGAAGCATTTCAAAGTCCTAGAGTGGCCTAGCCAGTCTCCAGATCTCAACCCCATAGAAAATCTTTGGAGGAAGTTGAAAATCCATGTTGCCCAGCAACAGCCCCAAAACATCACTGCTCTAGAGGAGATCTGCATGGAGGAATGGGCCAAACTACCAGCAACAGTGTGTAAAAACCTTGTGGATACTTTCAGAAAACGTTTGATCTCTGTCATTGCCAACAAAGGGTATATAACAAAGTATTGAGATGAACTTTTGTTATTGACCAAATACCTATTTTCCACTATAAATTCTTTAAAAATTAGACAATGTGATTTTCGGGATTTTTTTTTTCTTTTCATTTTGTCTCTCATAGTTGAAGTGTACCTATGATAAAAATTACAGGCCTCTCTCATCTTTTTAAGTGGGAGAACTTGCACAATTGGTGGCTGACTAAATACTTTTTTTTGCACCACTGTATCTGATTCTCTTGCCAAACAAACTCTCTCCAAATAGGGACTCTTGAGTTTCTAACTGTGAAGTTAGCCCTGGAGAAATGGAGGCATTGTCTCCAGGGGGGCAAGCACCTGTTCATTGTTTTTTGTAAGGCCATAAGAACCTGGCTTAAATTTATAAACACAGAGACTCCCATCAGGCATGCTGGGATCATGTATCTTCCTGGCTTAAAACATTTTAAGCCAGATGCTCTCTCTTGCTAATAGACCCCTGAAGAAACCTTCTTGAGTTCCGAAACCAACATCCTTTCATCCTGTGTAGAGGGGCATTGGGGTCTCTCCTCAGGATTTAATCTCCAAACCAAGAGTCAGATGAAACATGTAATCTGGAGGTTGCTGTATCAATATTAAAAACCCCTCTACCTGGAGCTCTCAGCTCCCTTGGATAGAATATACATACAACTCCCAGTCCAGCACCATGACTAGTGGGACACCCTTCAAATGTTCCATTCATGCAGTTCCACATTCTTTAAGGCCTGTTTAGCCTTTTTGCACTAGGCAGTGCATAAAACAGGCTTTAATTACTAACACTAAACACTAGAGCTCCTAGTCATACCATATGTATCATATGGATACTCTGAAAATTCTTGCTATTTTCCTTATTGCATAGATGGCATCCTGATCTATTCCCAAACCAAAACAGAACAAATCCTCTATTTTGCTGCACTTTGGTGCCACCCCCTTACATTCATTTTCAAAGGAAAGTCTAAGATTATCAAATTAAACCATTGAAACTCGTCCTCGTGGTGTTTAATTTAGCCACTGGGTAAACTGAGGCTTTGCGAAAGACCCAATATCAACATCGGTGATGGACCAAGATGGCGGCGCATGTACAACGTGAGGCCCAGCGTCTCTCCAGTTGTATCAGTCTTGCCCCAGTTACTATGCCCATTCTAAAGAGTTGTGTTCTAATGGTTAATGTGAGTATTTCGTAACATCTGGCCCTGACTTTTCTACTCCAGACCACCAGAAGTCAACCTTCTCTATAAACAAAAATTTCCTGTGAAAATTCTATTTGACCAAGCCTTGTCTTTTCAGCTTTGCCTTTTATTTTAATCTGATGCTGCTTGACCCTGCCTGGTACTGCCTTTGCTTTATTTTGTGCTTTGGATCTTGACAATGTTTTGGAACTGCTCTGGTTATGGTGATTCTTCTGGTTTTGACTCCTCCTGTTTTCTGTCTGACTTTGGTCCTTTCCCTAAAACACTTTATGCATGCTCTCTAAATGTGGAGTAATCTCTGATTCAATTTGTAATAATCTCATACAAAATATTACATACATTTTCTAATTTTAAGATATTTTCACTTGCTTTTCCCTAGGGGTCAATGATGTTTATGTTTTTGTATGCAGTCACCTAAAAGCCAATTATGTATTGTACCTGTCTATGATGTTGTCACTGCCTTTTCATCCACTTACTTTCAAGTGAACACTCATTGGGTGACATGGATTTGTGCTTGGTTGAGTCAGTGGAAACATCTGTTTTTTTTACTTTAGACACACAGTTAGATTTTTCGGCTGATGGCTTGAATAAAATGTTTTCTTTAAGATAAAACTCTCACATCAGCTATGAAAAAAAATAGCTTGCGTTCCCTACATTTCATGTTTACATAACACTGTGTATATACCAGATACTGTATAATTATAAAATATTGCATTAGCTGGAGTGCAGTTACATCAAATAGATCCGAGGGAATCCACATTCACTTTATTGCAGGCTGGTGTGATAAGTCCCACTGATTAGTACATTTCTATTAAAAACGCTGACAATAAAGTTGCCTGAATTTCTTCTTACTTTTTAAGACAAAAGATATACTCATGAAAAGTATTGTTTTTCATGTATGCCATTAGTGGACCACAAATAACTATTGTGTAATGGATATATTTACAAAAAAACAAGAATCATGGTATGTTATACACAAATATAAAATGGGAAGCTTTATATTGACTGTATCTCAGCATTAAGAACAAACCACAAAGATAATACCTTCACCACATCATTATTTGTATTATCCTAGTATCCTACAGTGAAACACAGAAATCACCTTTGTTTTGACTCTTTTATTTGGGATTTGTTCATATAACACCAATCCAAGTGGATTTGCTCACTAACCATTCACAGTCATAAAGACTCCACCATATGTGAGTGTTCATGCATAACAGTTTGGTGGATTTCACTTCACTGTTAGCCCCTATTGTTCAAAGTTAGCCCAGGCACTACACTTTTAGCTCATGTGAGTGTCCTCGTGCAGTTCACTATTGGTCTACACTATAATCAATCATACAGAGGTGTTACAGGGCACAGCAGCGCACCCGATAAATGAACTGTTTCTAAAAAATGTTCTTACAACACACAATTAATGACTTTCCAAAGAAGAGATGCTTTGGTGATTCTAACGTATGGATCCTTTTGATAGTGTTGTATTGAGATCCATTCTCATGAAATATCAGGCCTACCTGGAAGTTTTAAACAAGAGAGTTTAATATTTACTTAACATGGATAGGAATCTCTTCATCCGCTGAGCCTTAGTTCATCGTGCACACAAGTCAGCAATCTGTCACTCAGTCATATAGCTTAGGATCACTGCGTCATCTGTACCTTCTGAGAGAATGTATTCAAAAGCAGAAGAAGAAACATCCTCAAGGGGGAAAATGCTTTCAGTCAATAATTTCTTGTTCCTTTTTCTTGCACCCTAATCACATTACACTTACCTATTATGCAACAATAAGTATACCTAGTAATGCATCTCTCTCTCTCTCTCTCTCTCTCTCTCTCTCTCTCTCTCTCTCTCTCTCTCTGTCTGTCAAGTCAAGTCAAGTCAAGTCAAATATGCTTTTGATACCAGTGATCCTGTCCCTTTCTTCTTTTTGGCTCTGCTGGATTCATCATCCTGATGCCCTATCGGTTTATTCTGATTTCACAACAGCGCTGTGACGACTAGTATTTTTAAAGTTAAAATAAATAAAGCAATCGCAGCTATGCTAGAGCATTTTTTTTGTTATTTCTTAAATAAGTTGGTAATGTTAACATTATCACAATAGTCTACTTCATACTTAAATAAATTGTGCAGTTGTATTTACTGAATAAATACAATTTAAACATACAAATAACACTGAATAGGTTTACTATTCTTTTTAATTAGTAGTTTGTCCCTTTTACTTCCACTGTTGATTTTTATTTATTTATTTTTTAAATGCAATAGACAATATGATTTAGATTACTACATCTATAGATTATATTGTTTTAGTTGAAGAGGACATTTATGTCTATGTCTAGCTAGAAAAATAACATTTTACTCCATATTTTACTGTATAGAGTGGGCAAAATTGCCATACAGTGGGTCAGTGTTTTACTGTAAATAAATTACTAAACATAATACTGTCCTGGGTGATTTAGTCTGTGTGTCTATGTGAGTAGTTTATAATTAAATTATAATCTTAAACTTACTGAGGTCAGCATTTTAAAGACATGAGGAAAACCTTATCAAAACAAATGATTATTTGTGTAGCCTAGCCAATGACATTGCGTGTTTTAAACTATAAGGGATACATTTAAATTGACTGACTTTACATTTAATTTACAATGAATTACATTTATATTTATAATCTATTTAATTCTGTAAAGCTGCTTTGCAAAGTGTATTGTTAAAAGTGTATTGTTAAAAAAAACATTGTACATTGAATTGGATTAAATTGAATCGAATCGAAACGAATCGAATCGAATTGAAAAAATATATAAAGAGGAAGGAATGTAGTTTGTTTGATTAATAGCGCTTATTCAAAAGATTAATGTTTATTCTATTGTAATCTATTGAATATACATATTGATGGATGTATTTATTATTTATTTTATACTTGTTATATAATTGGATCGACATAAACCTGAAAGAATTTGGTTCTAAATCAAAAAGAACATAAGCTCTACCGCAGGCTCTATTCCAAACAACTCAACGTGACCTAAACTACAGATGAAAACTACATTTCCCATGATGCGCTTGAGGTTTGGTCATGTGACAATTGTGTTCTTGTGACCAGTGTTGAGTGTTTCCAGTCTCATTGCTGTAAATGAGGGGTTCACGAGCCGGGAACTGCTCTAAATCCGTGTGTTTGTACAGAATCTCTGCAGTGACTGAGCTCCACTGACTTCTTTATTACATTCAGTGAACTGCCACTTTCATTGGCTCTTTTGGATTCATTGACGGCTAGCGGTTAGCAGGAAGCTATGTCGGAAGTGGAGGAGCAGGTAACGCGTGTCCATCTGAAAAGCTTCAGTTTATCATTTATTAAAATATTTGATCAGTTTGACTGGATGTAAATGTACAGTTACTTTCAGCAAAATGCATCTTAAATGACATAAATGATCTCAAATGACTGAAGGGGGAGGGCTGTAATTGCTAATTGTTTATACTCGCTAACTCACATAAATATGTAGCAGATAAATAGTTGATAGAGTGCAAATGGATGATTAAATTTATTTTCAGGTTTTAATAATTTATTGGATGAAATCAACTAATTATGTTTTCTCAGCGTGTTCTTGTAACCTCCCCCTAAAATAGACTGTACCATTTTAGCTTTAATAAATGTACTGCTGGACTTTTTATTGTATATTTATTTAGAAGAGTTATGTATATTATATATTTAAGTCTGCAAAACATTTTATATTGATCTAAGACTTATACAATTCTCATTCAGTCCATCTGTCTGTCAGGCTTTCTAAAATGAAATAAAAATAAAAACAGGTTGACATAACATACAGTATACAGTACAGGTCAACAAAAAACATTAATACTAAATACACCCAAACTATGAAAGAAAACATGTAGAGTTATGTAGAAACAAAAAAGTGTTTAGAAAAATGTATAATGTTTTGCAATTTAGATTGTCTAAAGTATCTACATTAAGCCTCGAGGCATTCTCTCATCAGATTCACGAGGTAGTCACTTAGAATGGTTTTCACTTTACAGTTTGGCCTAGTCAAGAATTACATTGACATTTCTTGCTTTCTAAATGTGCTTTAGACTATCAGTTGACAGAGTAAAGATTGAGTACAGTCAATACCCCTTTTAGTGTTACAACAGCTACTGTACAAATCCATATTATGGTTAGGAACACTCAGTGAAGTAAAGAGAAAAGACAGTCTATCGTTATAAAAATTTATAAATAAATAATTAAAAGTCAGTTTGAGAAATCTCAAGAAATTTAAATGTACTCCCAAGTGCAGTCTCCAAAACCATCAAACAGGCTCTCATGTGGACCATTTCGGAAAAAAAGGAGACCAAGAGCTACCTCTGCTGCAGAAGAAATGTTTATTAGAATTACCAGCCTCAGAAGCCACCGATTTACATTAATACTTCTCGGAGTTCAGGTGGCAGACATATTTTAACATACACTGTTCAGAAGAGACAGAAGAAGGCTACTTTGTAGAATTGAAAATATAAAACATATTCTGGGTTATGTAACACGGTTTTGTTCACTACATAAGTCCATATTTGTTCAGTCATAATTTTAATGTCCAGTATAAATATATAATTTTGATTACAATTAAAATAAAGCATACCATTGAAAATGAAGGCATGTACAAACATTATGACTGGTATTGTACATATACTAGCAAAAGATTAATTGTATTTTACAGGGAATGAAACCCAGTGAGGAGTCCACAGATGAGTCAGAGGTAAGAGCATTTTGTAGTTGCTTTTCTTTTAGAGATTATATTTGCCACAAATCAAATAGCAGTGTTTATAATCTGTCCTGGACAGGCTAAAGTGTGTTTTGTCACAGACACATGGAGCGATTAGCAACTGTTTTTTTTTTTTTAATGACTGCTAGTGTTACAGATATGGGCATTATTTTATTTTGACGATGATGATGACTGAGCAGAAGAATGCAAAAACATTTGAATTGTTGTTGGTGCAGTGGGTAGCAATACTTTATCAGTCCAGGGTTTCTTGTTTGATCACTACCTCTGTTTTTCTTTGTGTTTGCTTGTGCTTCCTCTTGGTTCTCCAGTTTCCTTCCATCTCCCAAATGTATCCCGGTTGGTCAGAGATTCCCATAAAGATGCTTGTGCGACCTCAATTGGACATAATACATTTTCTGTGATCCCTATCAATGTTCACTCTACTTTTTTTTTTATTCCAGATTTACAATATAGGACCACATCTGATTGTCATGCAGTATATATTCTGTCACAGCTGACATACTAGTAGTTGTTACAGGAAATAGAAAACAGGGCGTGCTGGTGCCATTTCAGCCCAGTATGAAGTATGAAGCTTTACACTTGCTGCATTATTTTTCACACACTTTCAGAAGCAGAAGTAATGCAAGCTGCAGTATTATTCACACAATCGCTGTGTACCTAATGTACATTCAGATTATGCAAAACAACTCACACAAGTTTTAGAGCCAAAACATCTTTGTTTATCGGGTTTCCTAGTGTGTAAAATGTTTACCAAATGTCATGAACTGCATCACAAATTTCTGTAGAAAACCTAGAAGACTGGTACACAAAACACACTATAAGACATACTGTGCTATGATCTCAGTAGCAGCCTAGAACAGTGTATGTGAATTGTGGCACATTCTTTTTCTAATGGGGAAATATATGAATTAATCATGGCATTATTTACTGTTATGACAGTATCAGGGCAATGAAAAAGACTAAATTAGCACTTAAACATGTTTTGTTAGGTCAGTGGGTGTTTATTGTTATTGCTTTCTACCCGGTGTATACACTGAAATGAAATATATTTTCTTTATGATCATGGTGCAACACATAACAGCACACAAGACTACATAAAGTGTGAAACACGTGCAGAACAATACACAGGCCAAAAGAATAATGTTGTGATTGAAAAGCTGTTGCACAATGGACAAGCAGCACTGAGTATGGACAGGAAAGAGTTTTGTAAAGTGTGACTTTATGGGGTTAGATGTTGGTCGAGGTTTGTGTTAGGTGGCAGCAGGCTGTGGATTAATCCAACTATGTCTGGGAAGAAATGGAGTGTGCTGGTGTTGGCATGGATACTCTGGTACTTTCTGCCAGATGGTAAGATGGTGAAGATTCTGTGGGAGGGTTGAGAGGAGTTAAAGGGGTCACCTGTGATGCTGGTGGCTTTGCAGATTAAGTGTTATTGTAAGATGTGAGGATGGTTAGTAGGAAAAACCCTGTTGATCTGAGGACAGGAAAGGGGGAGTCTGACTCTCTTCAGACTTGATGATTTGAGTTGAACTGCACTTTGCAGCACAGTCAGGAGTCACCAGTGTAAACAGCAGTGGACTTAACCCTGAACCCTGTGTGACACCGGTGTTCGGTGTAGTGGTGCAGGATGTGGTGGTGCCATTCCTGAAGATCGGTTGCAGAGAAGGGTGATCAAACCCAGCATGCTCAGCTTACTTATGAGTTGTCTGATGATTGTGTTGAATGCTGAACTAAAGTCTATGAACAGCAGCTTTATATGTGTAACGATTTTACCAGCCTTGTACATTCAATATTATCTGAATTGGACTTTCGGTACCATTTGATAAAACTAGTACATATTATGTGTGTACAATATTTCTAATATGAACTTAAATATTTGAACAAAATCCATAGAAGAGATTCTGCCATGTCCCCAATTCATGGGACTCCTTTGCCTTAGGTTCAAACAGACTTGAATAAGCGTGGTCCCATTTAATGTATATTCCCTCATAATGTCCGTGTTCCTTCGAGTTTGGTTTCAGCATAGCAGCTACTGACAATGGGTAAAGCATTTCATGTATTGAAATATACTTCATTTTATCTAGTCTTCAATTTTCACAACTGATTTGAAAACTTTCTTGCTATCGTAAAATAATGCTTTTTTAATTTATATTAAGCTACACTTCAAAATGTACATATATCATTATCATATTACATTTGTGAGTTCAAAATGAGTGTAAAATGGAAAAAAGTCACAAGGTGTGAAATGTCTTTTATCTGAAGGTCATCTTAAACCTGATGTGTATGTTAGAAAGATCCCGGACCAATCCTGTGTATTGGTACTGGAGCAGAAAAGGAAATTCTGGGTCAGTATTGGATCAGATTGACTTATTTTCCGATCTGATCCACTGATATATTTTCTTCTTTGAATGCTTGTGGTGGGTTTAAAGGTTTCAAGGGAATCTTCAAACGCTTCCAGCATTTTCTAATGTATTAGTTGTTTTTCCGCTTCTGAAAGTCTTTTTGAGAATTTTGTCGTGCAGCAAAACATTTGCATTCGTCTTCCATGAGCTTAACAACTTCTGTAACTCATTATTTAACAGATTTATTTAATTAGCATTTTCCATGTGATGTGATCATATTTGTGATATTTTCTCTATTATACCCAAGGTAAACAAGTTCATCATTATTAATAACATTTTGGAATGAGCACAATAGTTTTTACCTCATTCCTGGTACAGTGTAAAATACTGTCTGAGCCGTAAGGATACACCGGGCACCTTTTACTAATTGTATCTTTTACAACCATACTGTGCTGTAAATGGCAAGAATAAGGTGTATTATTATTACAGCTCATAACTAAAATAACTTCTTTCTTATTTATAACACATAAGATTGTGTAATTCATGCTTTTAGCATTTTGTATGAAATGACTCATACTATTACAGCATGTGTTTTGATTTTGCCAGTGATCAGTTTGACTTCATAGGGTTACTTTTATTTCTTTTTGAGAGTCAGGTGTTAAAAATTATTATATACTCTGGAGTACACGTAAACAACATCGTTAGTTATAAAGAACAAACATGTGGTGCCATCCAGATGAGGATGGGTTCCCTTTTGAGTCTGGTTCCTTTCACGGTTTCTTCCTTATACCATCTCAGGGAGATTTTCCATGCTCTGGCTTACTCATTAGGGATAAACTTGTAGGCCCTAAACTAACATTTGGACTACCGTAATTTCCGGACTATTAAGCGCACCCAAATATAAGCCGCACCCACTGAATTTGACAGGTTTTTATTTTGAACATAAATAAGCCGCACCTGTCTACATTGAAACTAATGAACTTTACACAGGCTTTAATAAAAGACAGTGTCTGTAACACGGCTTGTATCTAAACAGTAGCCTACAAAGAAAGTCATTGTTTACTGTCTTCGTCCTTCCTTTCACAACAATTTATCTCGAGAGTTTTTCTTTTGGCATCGTCATGCATTTAAAAATCACCATCGGTGAATCTTTTCTCCCGATGCCGTGCAGCTCAGAACACAGGTAAAGTGTGTTTTTTTTCATGCCCGGTTGTTTTCAGCGTGACAAATGATTCGCATTTCCTGTTGACAGTCCGAGTGAGCGGCAGGTCAAACGTCAGAGGAACCTCATTTATATTTATGATGTGGTGCGGCCCGATTCAGTGGGAGCACATCTGATTTTATATAAAGAGTTTCAATGGTTCACCTGAACCCGTTCTGCAATTTCATTGGTCTAATTTTAAGGGGCTCTGTTTTTTGGCTTGAAGCTTGTGAAACCGGGAAAAACCCAGGAAAAATCCATAAATTAGCCGCTTCGTTGTTTAAGCCGTGGGGTTCAAACAGTGGGGAAAAAGTAGCGGGTTATAGTCCGGAAAATACGGTATCTTCATCTGTTTCGAGACAATATTGTGTTAAAAGAGCTATACAAATAAAACTGAATTGAATTTGTTCCACTCCTAACCTGCTGTTTTATATTTATCATTGTATTGTACAGTCACAAAAATTTGTAATTTGCTGCTCTGAAATTTTTTGCCAGTAAAGAAATAGACAGATGAGGTGCACAGATTAAAATGTAGCTATTATATCATTGAAAATACTTTTGTTCAACACTAAGGCAGCTAGAGTAGCTTGAAAAAGAGGATGAAAAAATTTTAGTTGTAAAGACAATAAAAATCTGCTGTAATGCAGCTTGTGTCTTCAAATGTATTATAAATTATAAGGACAAAAGTTAATGGACACCTGACCTGATTCATATGGGCTTTATGGACTACATATACAGTAGTTTGTGCTTTCTGTTATAATAGCCTCCACTCTTCTGGGAGATGTTCCACTAGATTTTGGAGTGTGGTTGTGGAGATTTGTAATCATTCAGCCACAAGAGTGTTAGTAAAGTCAGATGCTGATGCAGGGTGAGAAGTTCTGGGGTTGCAGTCAGTGTTTCGACTCAAAGGTTTTCATTTGGGTTGAGGTCAAAGTTCTATAGCAGGCCACTCAAGATCTTCCACTCCAACCCTTATTATAATTATCTCCATGGAGCTCATTTTGTACACATAGGCATTGTCATGCTGGAACGGGTTTGGGTCTTCAAGGGAAAATGTACTGCTACCGTATTCAAAAACGCAATATACAGTTGTGTGCCTCCTCTGAGGTAACAGTTTAGGGAAGAACCACATATGGCTGGAGATGTCAGGTGTCCTAATACTTTTGTCAATATAGTATGTACAGTGTATATATAAGAAGTGGCATAAATATAAGGTAGTCTATTAATAAAAATATTCTTGTGCTATTTTTCTTTTACTTATGGTACAGTTATGTAATTCTTGACCCATGTGTTACTCAGTTTATAGATATTTATATGTATTTATTAAGTAGACACTTTTATCGCATAACCATCATAGCCTATTGGTCAGTAGGACAGAACCGTAACTCCTGAGTAATGTGAATTTGGTTTCGACTGTAGGAGGCAGATGAATATGATTCTGAAAAGGTTTCTCTGTCACCAGAGTATCCACATGCCTGCAAGCGGATAAATAAAATACCGTGTGTCAGGCTGAGATGGGATGGAGGCTGTAAGTGATAGAGAGAATGAAATGTCAAGCAGTCACTGAATACCTCCACTGCAGCTCCTTACAATGTAGAATGAATAAATAAATAATAAAAACTATCTGTGGGTTCACAGTAAAACCTCAGTGTGTGGAGTGATTTATTATAATTTTTCACAGTCTTGCTTCAGATTCAGGTTTTTTTTTTGCTTGCTTGCTTGCTTGCTTTATTTCACCTGTTTCCCTCTCGCTCTTCCTGTACACTTTTCTTGTAAGTATCCACACTGGCTAAATTTTAACCTCCTGTATGTAGAAGTCTTAAAGGCACTTTGCAATTCAGTGTTACGCTATTTAGTGAATAAAACCCAAAGTGACATGCTGTTATAACAGTCAACAACAGTTTGCTTTTACAAATGAATTTATTCAGCATTAAAAAAAATTATCATTTCTCTTCCAGAACTGTTAAAGATGATTTTTATTTGGTTGTGGGTTTTATTTTCTGTGTGGCAAAATAAATTTTCTTGTCTTTTTGAGTTTCGGTTCTTGAATCAGTTTCAACCTTGAAAGCAGTTATACATTTATTAGTTTCGATCACATGGAGGACTATTTTAACTATGCCTTTATTATGCGAAGACTATAAATTATAAATAAATCAACTTCTATTATATATCTATAATGCGAATATAACTTATGCAAAAAGCTTGTTTTGAAACAGCTATTCATTAGAACGTGTAACATGTTTTTGATAATCAATAAGTGCAACATCAGAGCGAATTTTTGTTTTCCTTCTTTTTTTGACTTGTACAATAATAATCATCAGTTTCACTTCTAACCTGCAGTCTCTGTCTCTTTGTATTTATTGGCATGCCCTACAATCACAAAGCCGCAATCTGCTGCTCAGAAATTTCTTGCCAGCAAAGAATTATATCCCATACGGAAAGCTGGGAGGGGGAAAAAACGCTGCATTCTCGAGACGTGATGTCACATAGGGAATCGAAGGAGGATGCAGGCTTAGACTGACATTAATCTGAGTGTCAGTTTGATGCTCTGCGTCGACAATCTGGAGAATCCGAGGAGCGAGAGAGATACGAGGAAGATAGAATGAGGAGAGAGAGAGAGAGAGAGATAGAGTTGTGTGTGAAAGGCAGAAGAGTGTGTGCTTGGTCACACCACTCCAAGAACAGGGCAATTAAAGACAGACTCCCCTTCATCCCCCTCTCCCCAGGGCACCAATTAGGAGCGGCACGGAACACCAGCACAACACTCATCCGCCACAGCGGCAAACACTAACAAGAAGCAGAAATTATGGGATATGAAACGGCAGAGCTATCACTCTAACAACACCCTCCCCCCTCCTCACCCCAACCACACACACACACACACACACACACACACACAAACACACACAACCAATGTAGAAAGTTTTTGTGCCTTTTTCCTCCCCTCATCTTTTTTCCTCGCTCCACAACTATAATGGCTTTGTAGACCATGACAAATGTCCAGGTATTCGAAATTTCACATCTGGAGAAGACAGGAAATGGACATGGGAGCTCAGGCGATGAGGGGAGAAAACACCTTTTAGAAATAAAAGGAGCTGCTCTGTACTTACAAATCACACTTTTCCACAAACATCCATGAGTGGAACAATGTGGGGAAAACGTAGGATTTGACACAACTGTAAAAGCCCAAATTACAGTTCTTGTATATCATCTATACGATGTTAAAATGACAACACTAAAGTGGAAGTGGAAGTATTGAATCATTTGGTCGAATGGAAAAAAGATAAAGGCTAATTTTGTTGTATTTGGTTGGACACCAAATACTGGCAGTAGCAAGTACAAGTTCACACTGTGGTGAATCAAAAGCTTTGCCTTAGCGCCTGTGAAGTTTATAAAAAAAAAAAATTCCACTAAAAGCATGAGTAAGTTTGACTCATTTTTGAGTTTTGAAATAACAAGTTTAAGCAAACAAAATGCTTAGGTCCAAATAACAAGGTTTCAAACAAGAAGTATTCAGGTAGCATCTGATAAACTGTACAGCCAAAGAATATTTGCAGAGAAAGTAAGATGCTTAGATATTTGTGAGTAAATCAGGAAAAAAACCTTTTTTTTTTAAAATGGATACTGAAGAAAAAACCCCACCACCACTCTATGTAAAAATAGTACTGAACTTTATTACAAAAACAATAAAAAACAGTGCTGAATCTTAAAAATAAATGAAAAACAATATGAATATATTATTGTGGAAACTTTGAGGAAAATTTACTTTTGAACTTGTGTCTCAAAAACAGCATGGAGTGTCAGTGATTCGCATCTATATTCACGTGCTGTTTAATTAAAAGCAGACCTTTTCAGCCACTCCAGCAAAAGACACAACCCGGAAAAACTATGTGTGGATTTTTTACCGACAGTTCCAGCAGTTAACTATCGGTGCCGATTCATCAGTTTTGCAGATCATCCGCACCGATAGTTAATTGCTCCTCTATTTAAACCTTTCAAACAGACTTCCCCACTTCCAGCCAATTACAAGAGCACTAATACTCTTGTGGGTGAATGACCATAAATCTCTACAGCCACAAGCCAAAGTCTAGTGAAATGCCTTGTAGGTTATTATAACCAAATGGAATGTCGAGGGGCCCACAAACGTTTAGTCATGCTGTTTAAATATAAATGTACTGTATATTTCTAGAATCTCAATCTAAATGCTGTTAGCTTTAATATTCAAATGTGCAGCAAATATCTAATATTCAATCATTCTGATGATTTTTTAAAATTTGATTTAAAGCTTGTGCTATTTTGCTTATGTGAAAAACATAAACTTTGTAGGTGGTGCTAGTCTTTAAGGTTTTTTTTTTTGTCTTTTTTTTATTTATTTTTTTTCTTTACATGCATTTCAGTTTACATGACGGATTTCCGCCAGCATGTTAGAGTAGAAAAAACCTTTCTTTCGGCTTCTCCCATTAGGGGTCGCCACAGCGGACCATCCGCATGTTTGATTTGGCACTTGTTTTTACGCTGGATGCCCTTCCTAACGCAACCCTCCCCATTTATCCGGGCTTGGGACCGGCACTAAGGCTTGTGCAACCCTAATGGCTGTGGTTGGTTCCCTGTTTTGTATAAGATGTCTTTGGATGAAGAGGCATTACTTTATTTCTTCTCTTTAACTAGGAGACCCAAACATATGCCCCTGTGCACTAAGTGAACTCCATGCAACATATGATTTACATGGGATAGAGTGAAAGATCTTAAGTGGCCTGCTATAGAGATGTGACTCCAACCTTACTAAACACCTATGGGATGAATTGTTACGCCTAATGCACCCCAGGCCTCCTCACCGTTCATCAGTACCTGACTTTACTAACTAGCAAATGGAGACTAAATGTACAGTAGAATGTGATGTTCTGCCTATATGAATCTTATGTTTAAGTGTCCACAAACTTTTTTCCTATATAGTGTATTAAAGACATATTAAAAATGCATCACTGTGAGCAGCTTTTGGATCCTTCACTCTGTTTTAGATCAGTTTTTTTTCTTTTTCTTAGATTGCAGGGCAAATCTTTTCTCACTGAGATGTTATACAGCCAGTTGTCGTCATATTCTCATATTTTCTCATTATTTTAAATACGCCCAGGACACCAACCAATCACCACCAAGGCACTTCTTACTTTTGG
The DNA here is from genome assembly GCF_014805685.1 of Silurus meridionalis. Lineage (NCBI taxonomy): Eukaryota > Metazoa > Chordata > Actinopteri > Siluriformes > Siluridae > Silurus > Silurus meridionalis. Next base: position 8,424,432 of record NC_060904.1, on the reverse strand, counting down.
TCCTTTAAAAATTTGAAGCCTTGTTTTAGATTTGAATTTCTTGGTGCATCCACTTTGTACATCCAGTTCTTGTCATTATTTTTTATTTGTAGACGCTTTGTATAATTTACTGTTCCCCAACATAATGCCTATATCTCTTCAAAATTCTGTTGTGGCTTTCTAGCAAAATTTGTTTTGTTTCACATACTTTAAATGGTTAATGGTTGAACTACTTTTTCAGAGATAGAATGAACAGTTGTGATGAACAGTCGAGTTAAAGACCTGAACTCGGTATAATGCTGAAAGTTTTATTGTTCATTGTCTGAGATTTTGAGGACATTTGCTAAGATGTGGGTGAGGGCATTCTGACAGTGCGAGTCCCTGTGAAGGGATAAGGTTCTTATTAAGGATGAAGAAATAGCAGCCTCAGGACAGCTTTGGTTCAGGTGCTCAGAATCTGCCAGCAAACCATGTTTGATTCAGTTTCACACAAACTTGCTGTAGAAGTTTCACAAAGTGAAACAAATGAAGAGTCTCAGTGATAGTGTTGGATTTTTAGCTGTTTGGATCATATCTTCATTTGTGTGTGTGTGTGTGTGTGTGTGTGTGTGTGTGTGTGTGTGTGTGTGTGTGTGTGTGTGTGTGTGTGCGTATGTGTGCGCACTTCCCCTTAGGAAGAAGACAGCGAGGAGGAACCTAAAGTAAAATACGAGCGATTAACCAATGGCGTGACGGATATTCTTCAAAAGGACGCAGCCAGCTGCTTGACCGTGCATGACAAGGTACTACTTTGCTTCAGTAATAAGGTGGGGGGGAAGGTGGTAGCTTAGTGGTTAAGGCATTGGACTGAGACATTGGACTTTCGATCTAAAGGTGATGAGTTCAAATCCCAGCCACACCAAGCAGCCCTTCTTGGGTCCCTGAGCAAGGCCCTTAATCCCATAGCTGCTCGGTTGTATGAATAGGATAAATGTAAGTCGCTGTAATAAATTTAATAAATAATTTGAACACAATTTTAGTTTTAAATTAGTGCTTCTCAAAACTACTCACTCTCCATTATTACTGTTTCACATTTTTCCCTACTTGTTATATTCCTCTTGTTGAAAGCATTTCTTCTTTCTTAGGAACAAATTAATACTATATTAATATACACTGACCAGGCATAACATAATGACCAGTGTTGTGCTAGTAACTAAGAAATAGTAACTAGTTACAGTTACTAGTTATTTCATTCAAAATGTAACTCAGTTACTTTGTTAATTACTTACACCAAAAAGTAATGCGTTACTGTTAAAAGTAATTTTTTAGTTACTTTTTTAAAGAACGTTCTTTAATGTTCCCATTAATGCCCTTTTATGCGTTATGGTCTATACAAACACAAAACTGACTTAAACACAAAGTAATTTTTAAACACTATTTTATTTAAGTCAGACCAGCACAAACTGAATATATCACAAGGATTTCTGAAATAAATAACAAAACAAGCTGAATAATATATTCAGAATAAAAAACTAAAGTGGCTTCTGCATCATAAAAGCTGTTGTGTTGAACTCTTAAAAATGTTCCTTTTACAGCTTAAGTATGAAAACTATCAACAATGTAGAACAAAACACCGGATTAGCTTCTAGCTTCGTTGAGGCATGGAGTTCCTGGAGGAGCTTTAACAGATTGGAGTTGCTGCTATCGCAGTAGATACGACCTTCGAACCAGAAAGACACAGCTTACATTTGACTAATAGGTCTTTATGCTCAACTAAAGTGAAATAATGAGCATGTTTCCACTTTGAGAAACTCAAAGTGGTCTTGAGCAAGACTCAAATTGGTCTTGCTCTCGCCTTGACTCGCCAGTACTGCCACACAGACCTGAATAAACGGAGACACGCCCACAATGCGTTTTCTTCGTTACAGTGGTTCATCCTCCAATCCTACAATGCGTCGCTGCTGTAAACAGGTTAGACTGTGGGCTACACTTCAGCCAAAATATATTAATTAAAAAAAGTAACGTACAACGCACCATAGGGTAACGGTAACGGAGTTAATTTATTTAAAAAGTAATGCGTTACAGTATTAGTTACTGTCAAAAGTAACTGCGTTACAGTAACGTGTTACTAGTTACTATTGCCCAACACTGATTATGACCGGTGAATTGAATAGCACTGATTATCTCCTCAGTATGGCACCTGTTAGTGGGTGGGATATATTAGGCAGCATATAGACATTTTGTGCTCAAAGTTGATGTGTTGGAAGCAGGAAAAATGTGCAAGTGTAAGGATTGAGTGAGTTTGACAAGGGCCAAATTGTGATGGTTAGACGACTAGGTCTGATAGTTTCCAAAACTGCAGCTCTTGTAGGGTTCCTGGTGTGCAGTGGTCAGACACTATGGTCCATGATGGAACAGTGGTGAACAGGATCACGGGCGGCCGAGTCTCTTTTATGCACGTGGGGAGCGAAGGCTGGTCTGTGTGGTCCAAACCAACAGACGAGCTCCTGTAGCTCAAACTGCTGTAGAAGTTAATGCTGTTAATGTTTGACAGGTCACGACTGTTTTGTGAAGGGGGACCAGCACAATATTAGGCACATGGTCATAATGTTCTGCCTGGTCGGTGTGTACTGTACTTGTAGAAACACTAACCAGTTACCACCTCTATTCTAATGTATTTTGTTCTTATTTTTTCGTTTTGCAATATATGATCATTTATATTGACCAAAAATATGTCATGGCAAGCAAGTTCACTCATGCACACCCGCTTTGGAGGAATAGTCATACCCTGTAATGCCTCCTCACCTGATGTTTTATTAACCGCTATTGATTTTTTTCCTCCTTTCTTGCCCCCTGGAGATCTCTCTCTTTTTTCTTAAAAAAAAAAAAAAAGAAAAGATGCATCACAAGCTTGAATCTCCAATAATAGTCCCATTTTGTGTCTTTCTTTTTATACTTATATATGTGTTCCTGTGTGTCTCCTACAGTACATCCTCGTACCTTGCACACGCTCCAGCAGGCCAAATGTAACCTCATGTTTTAAGTGGTCACAATCAGAATTTCATTTGCACCATTCCATTTCAATAAATCCCTTTAAGAGCTGCTCTGACTGCTGGGGCCACTCCGTTTATTTATTTATTTTGGCTGATTTTATTTGGGCAGATGGTGGAGGGGGGGCTCTGTCGGACATGCTCTGCTGTGCCTGTAAATATAAGCATTTCATTATAGACTGCACTGAAGCATGGAGCACACTGTGGGCTGGGCAAGGTGTGTGTGTGTTAGAGCTTCTTGCATGCAATGTTTTAACACGTTCTTTCACTGCTTTCTTAAATTAGATGGATGTTTTTAACAAAGTCACCAGTCACCAGACTACTTAATTTGCAGATTTTTTTTCCTTTAGGTCAAATTTGTGGAATAATTGCTTGTATTTATGTTGCTTTCTGTTACTTATTGCTGCCAGAGCTTTAGTATACAGTTATTTTTTTATTATTGGATTGCTTCGGTTTCTTTTATTTAAATTAGGAAATTCTTTGTTAGGACAGGGCAGGTGAATATGCACACACACATGCACACACACATTATATATATATATATATATATATATATATATCAAAAAAAGCCTTTCAATTGCTTTTCAGTCATAAACTGTACAGTTTATGTTGGCTAGTAAGACTTGATGTGGTCTTCTGCTGTTATTGGCCATCCAACTTTGTTCAATATGTTGAAATGCTTTTCTGTGCACCATAGTTGTAAAGAGTGGTTAGTTGTGCTAAAGACTTCCTGTCAGCCATTCTTTTCACATCTCTTTCATAAAATGTTTCCTCCCTCAAAGCCTTCACTCAGAGAGTTTTTTCCACACTATTCTGTGTAAACTGTAGAAAACGTTCTCTGTGTAAACCCCAGAAGATCAACATTTTCAGCAAACTCTCGAACAAGATCATCTGGCACCGAAAACCATGGCATATATTACCCATTCTGTCTTGACCTGTCTTGACCTGCATCTTCTTGGTTTTATTCGTTGTAATATATTTCATTGTGTATATTTATGTAAGTGAAATAACAGGTATATCCAACGCTGTTTTTGTGATCAGAAATACATCTGTAGTGAAAGTTCTACCCTGTTGATTTTATAACATTTACCATTTATTTTCTCAGACTTTAGCATTAACCCGCTACAAACTAAAATCTAAGGAGGCTAATTGATAATGCTTGAAACAATAGGAACAAACAACTCCACCTACTAAATGTAAATGAGGCAGTTGATGGCTGATTACAATTAGGTCATCAATATAACTTAAGTTGATTGAAATGTGTAACACAACAATTATTTTCCAAATACTAGACTCACCAAACCTATTGACAATATATTAGCCAATATAAATGCTATGTCCTAGAGGCTTATACAGGAGTAAACACTCTCAAAAGTGCACAGGAAGACAGGAAAATGAGTAGCGTCTGTTAGCAGGTTATTACTATGTCTACATTATTAATGTCCAGTCTAGGTATAGTAATCTAATTGTGTGTCATTCTGAAAATGCCACTGCTATATGTGTCTATTTATCATAAAGTGTATTATTGTGTCATACATTTGGCTGTGTTCGAAATGCTCAATTCATAGTTCACCTGAATCAGTGTGGAAATAATTCATGTCTTTGGTGCCATTACATTTTTTTGTTTCAGCTAAACATTTCTTTCTGTATGTACAGTAGGGTTCAAAAGTTTGAGAACATTAGTGAAAGTCATATTATTGACAACAACTTGAGTGATTGTGTAGTCTTTGAAATATGAACTTCCTTCTATATTTTTTCCACATTATGTCCCTATTTTCTATTGGCAAAAACACCATGTGAGTTTAGAGCAGAATTGCCAGACTGGTTTCAACTGACCAGTATACTACAGCAACTAAAACACTCGAAGTTATTTTTGAAGAGAAAAGCATCTCAGCCTGCGCAATATGCCAAATTTGGAGTAGAATTACAGAGTGCATGGTTTCACTAAAACTAAACACCTAAATTTTCGCAAACAAACTGGTTTAGTTCGCTATGCAATGGTAAATTTAGTTTATACACAAAAAGTTTAGTTTGTATAAAAGTAAAAGACATAGATAGATAGATAGATAGATAGATAGATAGATAGATAGATAGATAGATAGATAGATAGATAGATAGATAGATAGATAGATAGATAGATAGATTAATTAATTTATATATATAATCATGGTTTTATATATGATTATTGTTTTGTTATGCATTTGTCCTCTCAGAGAAAGTGTCTGGTTTTTGCTAAGGAGGTTCAGGGATGTGATCCACGGTGCATATATTATGTTGAAGCATTTTGATATTTTGGAGAGAAAAAAATGCCATTTCACACTGGCATGCTCTGATAAATAGGCTTTTCTGGCCTCCAGCAATTTCACACTTTTTTGCCCCTGAGGGGACAAGCTGAAGCCACACACATACACACACACACACACACAATCCCTCAAACACACTCATGAGAGTACACTAATACTCCAGTACAGCAGATTAAAGTTCAAATTCCTGACAACTGTCTACCGATCTCATGTATACTAAAGTTTGTGTCTTCTTTGTGGCTTCCAGTTTCTGGCTCTTGGGACTCACTTCGGGAAGGTCTTCCTACTCGATATCCAAGGAAACATCACCCAGAAGTATGAAATCGTAAGTAAAGAGGAATTGTTTGTGGCAACCTTGTACAAGTTAATACTGTTTATATCTAATTTATTTCTGTATGCCCTGTTTTTTGTGGTATTGAGATTTGCAGAGAATTGTTTTGGCTGGAAATACCAGAGTAACTAATCAATCTCTGTCTCTTGACCTCTCAGAGTTCAGTGAAGATAAATCAGATCAGTCTGGATGAGAGTGGAGAGTATGTGGGGATCTGCTCAGAGGATGGAAAGGTAAGCTGTGTCTTCTTTGCTGGCATTAGAATGGGTTGAACCAGATAAATGACAAACTCTCACAAGGCCATGTTTACCACCATGTAACATCACGTCTTCTGTCCATATACATCTGGGAACTGAGGAGACCAGTTGCTGAGGTTTTGGGAATGTTGTCCCATATGTGTCTGGTACAGGATTCTACCTGCTCAACAGTGTGGGTGTCAAATGGGTGTCCTTTGTTGTTTTTTTTGTTTCATGATGCTGCAAATGTTTTTAAACGGAAGAAGTTCAAGACCATGGGTCTTTAACCGGAGGGCTGCAGCGGTAATCAAGGGGGGTCCGCTAATTAATGTTGAATCGCAAATAATTATTTAAAAAAAACATGGGTAAATCTGTGAAGGTTAAAATATGTAATTAAAGAATAATTATTACATTAAATTCTATTCAACTTATAGCTGGTGTTTATTTAAATGTGTAATTGTTCACTTGACAGTAAAATCAAATGGTAAGTTCTATTAAAATTAAATCAAGTTCATATAATTGTGTAATAGTTCACCTCATAGTAAAAGGAAAATGTATTAAACTGCAAATCTATTAAAATAAAAACAACTGCGAACAACTTCATAAACTGTTATGATGCATAAATCTGAAAGATTTGAAAATATACACACAATGATGCATGTACAATAAAATAGTTCTAATTGTTTTGACATAATATAACTAGTGTAATATGATTGGTTTCTATTATTATCAGTGGGTTTGTTTGATACATTTTGCATCAGGGGTCCCTGCCCCATGTCTCTATCGTCTAAGGGGTCCTTGACCTGAAAAACCCCTGGTCTAGACTTCAGGCAAATCACTTCAAAACCCAGACTCTTCTACTACGAAGTCATGCTATTGAAATGGATGTTTTATTGTGAATAAAATATGGGTTTATGAGATTTGCTAATCACTGCATTCCATTTTTGTTTACATTTTACAGTGCCCCAACTATTTTAGAATTGGGGTGGATTTATTTATATCTATATTCTATTGATTGAGCCAGTTGGTTACATGCTCAAATTCAGTAAAGGTTTCTGAATGACTGTTAAAAGATGTCAATAACTAAATGACTAAATCATAAAATTCTATATAAAAAAAAAAATAGTTTGGCAATTTCTCATTATTGTTATTAGGCATTTTAAAGTTCCATCAGTTATGTTGAAAGTAATTACATTTTTTGTTGAACAGTACTTTTTCTGTTTGTTTGGCATCTGTCAGCTTTCTATGACCATCAATCTGTGCACTGAAAATTTGTATCAGGAGGAGTCATTCTTTGGTCATTTTTCTGATTATAGTTTTCTCCTCTGCACCTCATTTTAGCTTGGCCTCTCCTTTTAGAAACTTATCTTGCAGCTCCTGCTTCCTTTGCTTGTAGTTGACGACTTGCTTGTCCAAGTTTTCTTTAAAGTATCTTTAACAGTAATAGTTTTGAAACAGAGGTAGGGCCAAAACCTTCTGTTCTCTTTCCAGAGGCAGTTCACCAAGCTGACAATCAATGAACATGGCCAAACCATTGGAGCAAACATTGCAACAGCAGTGTGAAGAGACTGGGAGGGTGAAGATGATTGTATGAATAGGGTGGACATCCAGTCTTGGCACTGAAGCTGCCTCTGCTCTTTAGTGGCAGAGTGTGTTTTTGTACCTGAAACCACATTGCTGCTTAGGATATACCTTGTCAAGTGATTAAACACCTTAACCACAATAGGTTAATGTCTACCCGGCACTAACACAGCAGGGGGTCAGCAAAGTGATTAAGGCATCCTTAAAGACCTTTGGTGGTGCTCCATCTATTCCTGGTGCAGGTTGCCTAAGACCTCGCTTATTTCCTCAATAATTGGCATCTTGAACCACTCAATAAAGTCAAGCAGTGTCCAACATGATGGTTTACCATAAGTTGCAGCGACCCCACCCTACACCTTTCCAGCTCTTTGCCTTTGCTGTTAAGATTTTCCCTAGTAGCAGTGCCACTTTGCTCCAAGTGAAGGACCATGTGCAAAGTTTTGGCGCTGTTTTTGGACTTTGCATCTCTCTGCCTCTGTGTAAGTGAGGTGTCTATGTTCTAGCAGTGCTAAGCTGTAATGACATTAATGTTGGGTGATTTGGCTTCGCACAAGTCAAGAGTCATACTCTCATTATTTTCAAAAGCTGAGAATGCAGTGATGTAAGGAGTGAACCTGATTTGATTCCATCTCTGCTTGGCATTTCCCTCTGGCATGGGGTGGTAATGGTTTTGGGGTGATTGAGTGTTTGTGATCCCAGAGATTTGTATATGCACATTGAACACTGGGTATGCCGTACTATTTGTATCTATGGATGGTTTTCCTAGTGATTCAGAAGTAAGCATTTTTGGACTGATTTCACAGCGATAAGTGATTGATTAGTTTTACAAAGCCCTCAGACCATGAAAGTGTCATGAGGGCATTTCTGAGGTGGAGAAACCTGGGCCAGGGGGTCATGATCAGCACCCTCTCTGACTTTAAAGTTAGAGCATTGTTAGTTGTTCTTGCCTATAGGACAACCTTCATCTAGTTATATAATTCATCCTTAATCTAATACTGGTCTTGATCTAATAGGAGTGAAACATCGGCACATGGGACCATCAGTTACAAGATTTTCTGGATTATCTCGATTTTAACCTAGATCACTTATTTTTAGCAGCAAGTTCAACTTGACAGCAAAGACAACACCATGCTCTTTGGTATTGTCTTACCTTTTTTCTTGCCAAAGGATAGTATAATGTCTTTTACAAGGGGTCTCTGAGAGTAGTTTTATCAACAGGCTTTATATGGATCACTGCTGTCTTCTTAATCTTATGTCTTCTGTTAACTGTTCATTTCTGTCTCCTGGCTAACAATCTTCTGTTAGTCGGCTAGTTCAAATGTTCTCTCTACCTTGTCTGCTGTTTAGTTATACATTCTGGTACTTTTTCAGTTTGGTCCTAAGCCCTATGCACCTAGTAAGGCCGATTGTGACGGGATTGCACATTACCGGCTGGGGGCTGCCCTGCTTGAGGAGGACGATAACTGAGCGAGATGCCAAGTCCTTTTTCAGTGTCCAAGAGTCCCTGCACCACACAATAACCTAGGTTTATCACCAGTAATTACTGCTGTCTGTGTTATTTTGTCATGGTGAAGTAACACGGAAATAATCTCTCCAATGTGCAGGCATGGGCAGGATTTTGTTCAGTGGACTTCCTGTTGACTGGTTTAAGACTTTTTGATCTAATAGATTGCATTACATACCAGGAAAAATGCAGAACATGTATTTATTTTTAAAACGTATTAATATTGTTTCAGTAACTGATCTAGTTATCACTGGTGTTGTAGTGACTATAAAGTCTTTTTCGTAGCAACTTAGTTAGCACTAATTCCAGAGCTGTTAAGCTGTAAAATAAATAAATGTATAAAATAATAAAAAATTAATATCTGACCAAACACAATTAGACATTCAGCAACACTGTGGTATAAAATATAACTATGAATAATTATTTTTTAATTTAACATATTCTTGATGAAATGAATAATAAGATTGAATCTTGCATCTATGAAAGACACCAAAGTATTTAAAATACATTAAATAAAATATCTTTTTCTCAACCACCAATTTATGCTTTCTTTACTTTTTGTCCCTATATCTGCTCATTGATCTAGACATGAGCATTTAGTAGGGTTGACCAGGCTAATCGGCACCACAGCGGGTGGCTTTCTCAGACTGATTTTAGTACAGATAGCAGACAAACGACAACGTTGAGGCCGGTGCTGTGACTGTGCCAATTAAAATCGATGCACCAGCCATTGTTCACTCTACAGAGGTGTTAACGTTGGTGCCACTTATCCTCTGCTTCAATAACTGAGATATGTCAGGCATGAGACAAAAGTCCTTGATTGGTGGTTCAAAGTTTTTTATTTAATTTTTTCAATTCTTATTTTCTTAAATATGTTTTTGAACACATGCATACTGGTTTATCTTGGATCTGACCATGGTTCTGTTTTATTTCAGCACACACCTGGACCTGTTAACCCTGATAGCAAGCAGATATACTAAGATATGCCATGATATGACAATGATATAACCATGATATTTCCTGCTTGAGTTATTATTTGGGAACAACTTTCTTTTCAGACTTCACACACACTTTTTTTTTTTTTTTCCTTAGCTCACACAGACAGGTGTAATTGAATTGCTAAGTTAAGGTTTTCTTGTAGCCTTCAGGGAGTACTGCAGAGCTGCAGATTAAGACCGCTTTATGATGTCTTGTCAGGGCATAGGGAGTTGACCTGTCCACTAATTGGGAGCCTAGTGGATGTATAACTTGTCTGCTGAAAGATGTGATGTGTTTGTGATATGTGGTCCAGGTCAACTTCATAAGTAAAACCAGTCATTTTATCTATTCTTTTAATTATTTTTCTTTTGACATTTCTTTATCTTTGACCTCTCAGGTGCAGGTGCTTGGTCTCTACACCAGAGAAGGCTTCCATGAGAACTTTGACTGTCCTGTCAAAGTAAGTTTTTGTGGGTAACATCCACTTCTTTTCTTCTAGCAGATTGCTGGTGTCAGTAGACGTTTTCCCTTAAAGTTTGACGTCGTGTCAGAAATCGCTCTGTTGGTTTTTCAAATTATGCTTCAGTTCTTCATCAGTTTTAATTGATTTCTCTGGGGCTTCCTTAGCTTGGATCACTCTCATATAATGTTCAAGTGATTCAGTTGTGTCTAATATAAGAATGGCAAAAGGGGTTAGGAGTAGAAGAAGTAAAACCTTCATTTTATGTGAATTGAACATTGTCCATGATGTTTTCAGTTCTATCTTTTATGCACATTTGATTAAATAATACAGTTCAGATTAAGGTATTAATTCCAGTTGGTTAACCTTTTCATGTTCTGAAGTCAGTTTTCTGTATGTGTTCCAGGTGGTGGCTTTGCATCCTCAGTTCAGCAAGTCAAACAACAAACAGTTTGTAACCGGTGGAAACAAGGTACAGTATTTTACCTGATTTATAACTACATATTAGCAAAAGCCAAAACTTTCATCATGTATATTTCCTGTAATTTTCAAGTATTAAATAATACAAAATAACACTTTCACCCAGGCAACATTTCTTCTATCTTTTTGCCGTTCCTTCCCATCTAAAGAATAAGCTCTAAACACTACAGCTTCCAAATCTTTGGCTTTTTTGAGCTAAAATACAGCTTGGCCTTGTAGCAGGGTCAAAAAGATAGAAAGAACAGAAAGACAGCAAACAAGAAAGAGGTCCATTTTCTCAAAGTGTTCACTGGGAGAGGTGTTGTCTCCCTGTGTGGAACAAATAACAGTCATTACCCAGAGTGCCATAGTGTCTGCAACATGTAGAACATGGACTAAAACAAATACACACTTATTTTTCTGAGGAAACCGTGTCACCCTGAAAATACAGAGTTTATAGCATAAATAGAGAATCATATTTTTTACATTTTTGCAAACAAAATAATGCATTTGTGCCTTGGATAAGTCTTGTATATTGTAGGGTTAGGGAAATGTGATTATACATTATAAGTGTAGTGATAGTCTTTTATACCACTGACAGACTGCTTTATTACTAATAGCACAATCAGTGGACTGAATTAAAAGTGATTAAAATGTTTCAAGGCAACAATAAATAAGTAAATGATTAGTATTACTGAGTATAAATTGATCGTTATCAATTGTAATACGAATAATTTTTTTGTAATAATTGTAAAAAAATTCTTTATAAAAACAATAAATAAAATGCATATATTTATGAAAAATAGGTTAAAGGTGATTACCCTTTAACTGGTTTAAAATGTCCCTTCTCCAATTCGTTATTCACAAATTAAAGTAGACTTGCACCTGATTCTAAAAACAAATTGGGTCACACATCAATCCTAGGAAACTCAATTAAATTATATCGCAGCAGATACGTCCATTTTGTGTTACTTATTTTTGTTCAAAATGATCAAACCCAAATATTGTGATATGTTCTGCACAAATGCTTTCAAGTATCAGTGTATTGACTCATCTGATTGATTAATATTCTATAATAGCAGTTCTGACAGTAGTATCAACTGCTAGATTAATCACAGATTTATATTAATGCATTTCTTTTGAAACATACTAACAACTAATCCATGGGGGCTGCAAAAATGTCAAAAAAGAAAGGGTTAGGTTTTAATGACTGTAATAAGAGGTTTAGTAAAGTAGGCTCCAATGATCTAATCAAGTCAGCTTCTCCTTTTCCATTTGAAGACCTCACTGCAGCACAGTGACATTTTCATAATGGCATACAATTAACTCTTCAGTTAGATTCGTTAAATTTTTGGTGGTAGAAATAACCAGCTGTCTGGCTGAGCTTGCAGCAAATAGATATTTTATATTTTCTGATTTAATGTCAGTTTATGTCTGTTTTCTCCCTAATTTTATCCTTGGCCAATTCCTACTTACCAGTTAGTTCTCGCCTATTATATAACAGCTGCCAAATCCAGGAGTTTCAGAGCTACAGTGAGGAAAATAAGTATTTAAACACCCTGCTATTTTTTCAAGTTCTCCCACTTAGAAATCATGGAGGGGTCTGAAATTGTCATTGTAGGTGCATGTCCACTGTGAGAGACATAATCTAAAGAAAAATCCAGAAATCACAATATATGATTCTTAAACTATTTATTTGTATGATACAGCTGCAAATAAGTATTTGAACACCTGTCTATCAGCTAGAATTCTGACCCTCAAAGACCTGTTAGTCTGCCTTTTAAAATGTCCACCTCCACTACATTTATTATCCTAAATTAGATGCAACTGTTTGAGGTCGTTAGCTGCATAAAGACACCTGTCCACCCCATACAATCAGTAAGAATCCAACTACTAACATGGCCAAGACCAAAGAGCTGTCCAAAGACACTAGAGACCAAATTGTACACCTCCACAAGGCTGGAAAGGGCTATGGGGAAATTGCCAAGCAGCTTGGTGAAAAAAGGTCCACTGTTGGAGCAATCATTAGAAAATGGAAGAAGCTAAACATGACTGTCAAGATCTCACCTCGTGGGGTCTCAATGATCCTAAGGAAGGTGAGAAATCAGCCCAGAACTACACGGGAGGAGCTGGTTAATGACCTGAAAAGAGCTGGGACCACCGTTTCCAAGGTTACTGTTGGTAATGCACTCAAACGTCATGGTTTGAAATCATGCATGGCACAGAAGGTTCCCCTGCTTAAAACAGCACATGTCCAGGCAAGTCTTAAGTTTGCCAATGACCATTTGGATTATCCAGAGGAGTCATGGAAAAAAAGTCATGTGGTCAGATGAGACCAAACTAGAACTTTTGGCTCATAATTCCACTAAACGTGTTTGGAGGAAGAAGAATGATGAGTACCATCCCAAGAACACCATCCCTACTGTGAAGCATGGGGGTGGTAGCATCATGCTTTGGGGGTGTTTTTCTGCACATGGGAAAGGGCGACTGCACTGTATTAAAGAGAGGATGACCGGGGCCATGTATTACGAGATTTTGGGGAACAACCTCCTTCCCTCAATTAGAGCATTGAAGATGGGTCGAGGCTGGGTCTTCCAACATGACAATGACCTGAAGCACACAGCCAGGATAACCAAGGAGTGGCTCTGTAAGAAGCATATCAAGGTTTTGGTGTGGCCTAGCCAGTCTCCAGACCTAAACCCAAAAAAAAATCTTTGGAGGGAGCTCAAACTCTGTGTTTCTCAGCGACAGGCCAGAAACCTGACTGATCTAGAGAAGATCTGTGTGGAGGAGTGGGCCAAAATCCCTCCTGCAGTGTGTACAAACCTGGTGAAAAACTACAGGAAACGTTTGACCTCTGTAATTGCAAACAAAGGCTACTGTACCAAATATTAACATTGACTTTCTCAGGTGTTCAAATACTTATTTGCAGCTGTATCATACAAATAAATAGTAAAAAAAAAATCATACATTGTGATTTCTGGATTTTTTTTTTTTTTTTTTTTTTTTAGATTTTGTCTCTCACAGTGGACATGCACCTACGATGACAATTTCAGACCCCTCCATGATTTCTAAGTGGGAGAACTTGCAAAATTGCAGGGTGTTCAAATACTTATTTTCCTCACTGTATCTAGTGCCTACTTTAAGACATTTTTTTTTAAACTACTGAATATTTTTTCAAATTGCTGTTCATGCTACGTTTAGGGATGTGCAGTATTTATGATGCATGCATTTGAAAAAAGGTATTTTTAAATTTAAAATTGTATTTTTGTCATTTGTATTTGTAGGGTTGATGAAAATAGCTTCATATTTCGTATCAAAACTTTTAGTGTTTTGTATTTTTTAGTTTTAAAATACTGTAAAAAAATAATTTGTAAGAAGTCGACATGATGACATCATACAAATACGGTGACTTGTATGAGATCAGAACAGAAAATTGATCCATTTGGAAGAAGGTGGTGAAGGTGTGCAGGATTTAAGCTTTCGAATAGGTGTCCAGTGATTAAAAAATAAATATTTGATTGCTGTATATTGCATCCTAATTAAAGTGGCTGTTTAGTAGGATCAGGATTTTGTATACCATTGCATGAATGACTGCCTGACACAATCAAATGATTAATTAGTTAGAAACTAGTTGCTATGAATGACTTCTTTGTCATTGAGTCAGTGTTGCTGATGTAAAGTCACCCTTCAAACACCAAGTAACTAAATTAGGATTCAATTATGAGTCATTCGCAAACTGTTAAACGTTAAACTGTTGGTTACTTTAAAACTTAACTTCACCTGGGAGATCACAGGGATTTGTATGGGAATATTTGATCTGTTAACAGGTTGCATATGTTGCTATCAAATATTGTTTACTGAATCAACTGAGTGTAATGGTGAAGTGAACAAATCAAATAGGCCAATTTTCATTGAAGGCTTGCAAAAAAAGTCATGCTCCCATGTAAAAGTGTTTACTTTTTATTTTTTAAATATAATAATACACTAGTTTATTTTTATGCATTTAAAGTGCAGGTATTTGGCATTTTATTTTACAATACTTTTTAAAGTATCTTTTGCCAGGGTTGGGCAAAAAGTGGTTGTGTAAAAAACCTAAAGACTTCAATCTATAAGTAAACACACTGTATTAAAAAAGTTAAAATAAAATTCTATTAAAAAGATTCGGGATAATTATGCATATATAAGGCTAATGCAAAGATTGAAAGCATTAAAAATAAATAAATAAATAAAGTCTAAATGGTTGTAGCCAGACAAATACCGATTTTATTGATATGGGTGAGTACTAAAAAAAAATACAATTATTTGATTAACATATTTTTTTATAATAAAATAATATCAACAATTGGAATAACATAAGATAACCAAATATCTAAAGACAAATTACAAAAAAGTTGAATTAGGCATGAATTAAGTGAGGGGAAATCAAACTGGCTCGACATAAAAAAAGATCTGTATTGTACCCAGATGATCCTGGACAACAAGCACATCACTCAGGAAAACGTCTGGTTTTAAAATTGCGTTAAGTGCCTCGAACGATGTGCTGGATCTAAAGTGTTGCACAGCATTAAATGGTAGCAAATGGAGCTAAATTAGAATCCAGCTTTCATCCTGCAAAAAAATAATAATAATCATACCAGTCTCCAAACATTTTCGCTTACTTTTTTTATTTACATTTAATAAGATTTATTTAATAGCATTAATATAGTGACAGGGATTTTGATGGAAACTACTAAGCACTTCTGTAAGTCACAAGGAGAATCTGCTGTAACCATGAACCGATGCATTGTATTTAGTTGTATTAAATGACACAAGGCTTCACATGGGGGAAAAAAAAGCATAAAATCAACATTACAAACAATAATGTAGATCACTTTTCACTAGAAGATTTACCTAAATATAAACAGCTAACAAAAAAAATACATTTTTGGGCAATTAAAAAATATAGTAATGGTCATATAATGCTATGGTTAAAATTTAGGTAAGTACATTTTTTTTAAATGTAAAAGTCTCGAGTGTTAGTGCGACTATCAAATATAAATCTGTTCAAATATAATCAGTAAGAATTACAGTTAAATACTGTGTGTGGAAGAATACACTTTTTCATAACAGGCCTCATCACACCACACTACACAATATTTATTGTTTTTTTTTCTCTTACAGCACATAGTATAAAGTTTTATTTCAAATTCTATAAAGACAGCACAGTTTTCTGAAGATGAATGAATGTTTAATGTTAAATATTCACTAATGCATTAATTAAAACAAATATAATATGTATTATATCCCTTCCTATACATTATATTCTGCAATGTAACATTGCATTTAAATGCTCTTACTTCTATTTTCTATTTTCAACTTACTTCTTATATTCAATGTTTATCACCTGACTGACGTCAATAATGCCGTCCTCTGCGCATTTTCTAAACCTCTGTTGCTTACCACAATTTTCTTTACACATGCACTGGAGAATGATAAATACGTTTAAGAATTAGAACTCGAAAAACTTTTTTTTTTTATGCATCTGCAAACATTTCAATTCGTAACTAAACAGTCCGATCACATAAAAACGCCTGCACATACGTTTCACATACCACGTATAAGAAGTAATTAAATGCTCGATGGCTTTTGTCCACTAACTCGGTCTTAACCAGTGTTTGAGTGTGTCTGCTGCCTTTGGCTTCCCGTTTCTGCTGATTACCTTGTGTTTCGCCGGCTTAAGATTCCCATAATGCTGCCTCGCCATGAAAATCAATACAGCTTCCACTGAGGACACATCTTTTCAAAGGCAATTCAATTCCGTCAGCAGGGCTCCTGAAGTGTCATCTCCCATTGCTGTGCCGTGATCTGTTAACACAGCTCAAAGTGCAGAATCGGAGCCGCTCTGAACGAGCTATTCTTTATGTTGTGTCAGGATACAGACAGGACAGGACAGGTCAGGTCACGTATGTGTACGTGCACTAGAACGTCTTTGTTCTTCTCATTTAAGTGGGCTGGATCATTGTGGCATGCCCACTGGTTTTTCTTGTAGAATCTTTTCCACTTAATTTGCTATTACATCTATGAAGTCTATGAGTCCCAGACCAGACAGCAGTGTGTCCATGGAACAGCTTTATGTATTGAAGGTTAAAAGCAAAGAAAGTAATGTCTGGTCTGGGGCAATATTCCAATCACTTTATGATGAAGAAAGGTCATTTATATAATCTTTTCTCATGAGCGTACTTATATAATATAGTAACGCTAGTCCAAGGTTGTGGCATTGGTCTAAATTCGATTCTACCACTTGTCTCAAGAAGGCCATCGCACACGTCTTATTACTAACTGAACTCCAGCCGTTCGTACACTAGTGCTAATAGTGTGCAGTGTACAGCGAGCTATTACACTGCACATATGTAATACATATGAGGACTGAGAAAGCTGTTGTCACTGTTGCTGTATAACTGATACTTTTGTTTAAAGCAAACAACGATTTTAACCCTTAAATATATAAATATATATTTTTAATGGTTCATTTCTATCATGGGGCATTAGCACTGGCATTTTTATCTGACACAGACTGATATGTAGACTTTCACTTCAACCGTCCACGCATTCTGCTATCACAAATGATAAAATATTATTTGTAATATATTTTAATATTTTTTTCGTTACCTTCAGTATCTGAATTCTGATTAGAACAACACAGTTTATAACTGCATATAGTCATATACTCTGTTATGACTGTGTAAAACAGAAATTTGCAACTGATATTCAGTTTTCTGAATTCTGTTATCCAGAGATAGAAAACAAGCAACATTTTTTCTTTTAATTAATTAATATAAATATTTATTATTATTATTATTATTATTATTATTATTATTATTATTATTATTATCATTATTATTATTATTTATTTCATTCATTTATTTTAAAGATTTTGTTTCAGTTGAATTAAATATTTTATTTTTGAACATTATTAAATTGAAGTCATATGAATAAGTGGGAAATTCTCAAGCAGCTAATTGTGATTTCAGTTTATTTATCACTAATACGTTATTACTTATGTAAATTATAGTATTTTGCAAATTATCAAACCAGCAAACTGTTTTTATTCTTAAACAATAATTGTATTTTGCTATATCGCAATTTCTTGCCTAATGTTGAAACAACTTTATAAGCAAACAATTTATTGTACATTTAAATGATGAACGATGCTCAATAGATCCAGATCAGCACCTTGCAGATAGATGTATATTAGATCGGCGAGGTGTAAACTTTGTGTTCTCCTGCCCTCTGCTGGAATTACCTACAAAACACAGTTTAATGAGATGGCCTGTTCTTCAGCTAGTCCCAACACAGACTAATCACCGTAACTAATTTAGTTGTTGTGATTTACATTTCACCTTTTAAGGCAGTAAGATGTGCCGGTTTTAGTAAAATAATCGTCAAATGCTGAGCATCTTATAGGTTCAGCTAATTGCATAATATTAAATCAGCCAAGGTGATTAGTTATTAGCTTAACCTTAGTTATTATTAGTTATAATACAAATTTTTATAGTGGTTTTTTTTTGTGTGAAATGGTAACCATTTGAGTGAAATTGTCATCTTTGTCTCTCTGGACCTTTAGTTGCAGCTGTATGAGAGAAACTGGCTGAACCGTTGGAAGACGTCCATCCTGCATGAGGGAGAGGGAACCATTACCAACGTCAAATGGAGGGCCAATCTCATCGCTTGGGCAAACAACGTGGTACGATAACACCATACACTGTAGGAATAAATTCATATCATTGGGAATATTACAATGTTGGTGTGTAATTGTATGTAAAGAAGTAGAATATATACAATATATTAAAATACTGCAGCAACATAATAGTAGCTTTTGTGCATTTAGAATGATCTGGAATTTTTATTGCATTACATTTGTTGAGTGCAGAATTAATTTGCTTCTTGAATTGTAAGTGGAGAAATTTTTTATTTAATTTTTTTTTTTTTTCATTTTTGTATAATCTGGATGTGAGCATGTTACTCCTCAAAAACAGAACGTGTGTATGTGTAAGAAACATGATTGTTGGTTGTATAACTGACTCAACAGGGAATTTCCACTAACAGGAGTGTCGCACGCTCAGTATTTTTAGTTATTTTCGCGCCATTCTGTGTAAACTCTACAGACTGTGGTGTGTGTGGAAATTACAGGAGATCGGCAGTTTCTGTAACACAGAGAGGACACTGTTAAAGTCACAGAGAGCACACTGGGATGTTGTGCTGCTGCAACATGATTGATTAGAGATCTTTCTAATGAGCAGGTGTCCTAGTTTTCCTAATGATGTGGATGGTGAATGAAAGTTAAAATAAAGATAGCTTGCAGTCCAGATCGAACCATGATGGTCGTATTTCTGTTCTCGTTCAGGGAGTGAAGATCTACGACATCAGCAGTAAGCAACGAATCACCAATGTGTTACGGGACAACTCCAGCTTGAGGCCTGACATGTATCCCTGTAGTCTCTGCTGGAAAAATAACACTACACTAATCATCGGCTGGGGAACTTCAGTCAAGGTGTGTATGTGTTCGTGGAAGACTTACTGTACCACATTTTGTATTAGGCAAAATCAATATATTTATTTTTTATTTTTTTGGTTTGGTTTAGATTTGTGTTGTTAAGGACCGTGACCCTTCTGAAATGAGAGATTTACCTAGTCGCTATGTTGAGATTGGTAAGCCTTAGCTTTCACTCTTAGCTCATTTAAACCCAAAACATTTTGAGATATTGTTAAAAAATATTCATTGCAAAAAAAAACAAAAAACAACATTGTCATGGTCTCTTGCAGTGTCAGCATTCGAGACGGAGTTCTTCATCAGTGGACTGGCACCTTTGGCTGATCAGCTTGTCACTCTTTACTTTGTTAAAGAAAATTCTGAGCATATGGTAAGATTCCTTACTTCTACTCTGTGTGTAATAAAGGGACTAAGATCACTGTTCTGTTTTGCCCTTTGTAACTGCCCAGGGGCAGCATGGATTAATCTAGGATTTATCTTCTACACATGCATATAGATGCTCACAGACTCCAATACAGTCACAAAATATGACATGATGCTGTATTTGTAATGTGAAATACAATTGGACAATACTCCCAACTGGTCTCCTTCTGTTAGTGTATTGTCATTGAGCTATTTCCTGAGCGCCCTTCACTGAGACAAGGGCACATTTCAGTCTGTGGCATTTAAGGTCCAGCCGCAGGCTCATAACTCGCTTTTGGAATGCCCACAACCCCAGCAAGGCTGATATGCCAATTGTCTTAACATTTAACTTGATACTGAGAGGCTGAGAAAGAGATTCTGATACCACACATCTAAACCTGAATTGGTATGCAGTGTAATATATTCATCACATATTGATGGGCTGAGGGAGTGGCTGGCAATCACAGCGAATCTAGCATCTGTGCTTCTGTCTTAGGGAGTTGTTCAGAGACAGGAAGAAGGGAAGTGGTAGCTTAGTGGTTAAGGCTCTGGGTTACAGATCGGAAGTTTATGCCCCTGTATTGCCAAGCTGTCACTCTTGGAACCCTTGAGCAAGGCCCTTAACCCTCATGGTTGCATCATGGCTGACCTGGCGTTCTGACCCCAGCTTCTTATATGTCTGGGATATGCGAAAATATCGCATCTTCCCTGTGGGATCAATAAATAGAATAGTCTTTGTCCCATATACATTAGAGCACAGTTTTTTTGCATATTGCTCGGAAGCTGGGGTCAGAGCCCAGGGTCAGCAATGATACGGCATCCCTGGAGCGCAAAGGGTTAAGGGCCTTGATCAAGAGAGTGGCAGCTTTGCGATACTGGGGCTTGAACCCCTGTCCTTCCAATCTGTAACCCAGCACCTTACCCACTGAGCTACCACCTCCCAAGTATTCCAGGGAGGTGAGTCCAGTGACCATCACTGAGATAAAGCTGCCTAGATGTATTTTGAAAACAGCTGTAATGCCAAGGAAAGGCCAAAGAGTCTTTGAGTTGGAACATCTGCCATTTGGAAGCATATTTTCCTTGCTCTTCTGCGTAGGTGTGATCCATAGCAAATTCTAAAGCTGTGAGCACTTACTGAAACTGGCAATCTAGCATACAGTGTAAGAGCAATCTGTCTGCAAAGTATATTGTGTGAAACATTTGCAATAAACAATGCTTGGTATGTCAAGTGAAAACCTCTCAACTATTTTGGAGAATGAGGAATTTTGGAAAAAAAAAAAAAAAAAACTGACTCGAGGAAAAAGGAGATGAGTGAAATCTAAGAAAACTGCAGCTACAAAATGTGTTCATGTACTTTCAAAGACACTCGGGGAAGAAGGAAAATGGGGGCAATGGTTATAAGACTGCTGAATGCTTATTAAAAATTCTCTCACTACATGACTGTTGGATGAAATCTGTGTATGCACAAGTCTTGTTTATTGCATAAAGTCTTTAATCACTGATATTAATCCCTGATTGAATCCCTGATATTAAATTTGTAACTGCGTGAATGTGCTTCATGTTTGATTATATTGTGTATTGGATTAGATTATACTCATTATATTGTACTATAAGGCAGGTTCCCTGGTGGTCTAGTGGTTAGGATGCGGCGCTCTCACCGCTGCGGCCCGGGTTCGATCCCCGGTCAGGGAACCAACCCCAGCCATTAGGGTTGCACAAGCTTTAGTGCCGGTCCCAAGTCCGGATAAATGGGGAGGGTTGCGTTAGGAAGGGCATCCAGCGTAAAAACATGCCAAATCAAACATGCGGATGGTCCGCTGTGGCGACCCCTACTGGGAGAAGCCGAAAGAAATTGTTTTGTTGTACTATAAGGCAGTGATCCCCAACCCTAATTGGTACCGGGCCGCACAGAAAGAATACATAACTTACATTATTTCCGTTTTATTTATTATCTGTTTCTGAACGATGTTTTATTTTGGAAAATTACCAGATTCTCTCCGCCACATCTGTCTATGACTCACTCTTGATGCATGTCAAGATGCCTCAGTCACATGTCTTACCTCCATCCGCTACCTTCTTAAAGGGGATTCTCCGGCCGGTAACACATAATACATTACTGCTAAATTTTAACAATCAAGCTAGCAAAATGAACAAAAAACAATACAGTGAATTCATGACTATTATCATATTTAGAAAATACCAGTTTCTATGCTGGTCGTATCATTTTATTTTCCGTTCGTGAAAATATTGTCTGATTAAATCGGTCCGTGGCGATAAAAAGGTTGGGGACCGCTGCTATAAGGTACCTAAATGCATTGGATTTAGCAGTTTTGGTAGAACAAAATGATATCTTTTTATAAGTTTACAAAAAAGATCCAGTTTTGCGTAGGCTGTTTGTCCAGAGTGAAAAAAGTCCTACAATAATAAGAACTTGTATTTTAAGATGATTAGTATAAATGCAATAGGGAAATTTCGTACATAAAGTATGAAGTGGGTGTGTGTTTGATTTTGTCACAGGAGGAAGAGTTCAGGTCACGTCCACGTTTAGACATCCTCCAGCCATTGCCTGAGAGCTGTGAGGAGATCTCTTCAGATGCTCTCACTGTCCGCAACTTTCAGGAGAATGAATGCAGGGACTACAGACTTGGTAATGGAAGGAGGGCTAGAGGGAAAGTTAAATCATTTACGAAAACCATTTTGAGTTCATCCAATCTTTTATTCGATTGTTTAAGTGATCCGGTATACCGAGACATTTTTACCGTAATTCAATTTGTTTCGATCATTTTGGTATAATACATTAAATATGCAAACATGGAAACGCCACTTACCCACTTGTTTGATATGAACAATTTATTTATGTTTTCGGCACAGTATAAATGTTTAAATATATCCCAGGTTTTTTTTTTTAAGGATTAGAAATATAACTTTTATTAATATCATAATAATAGATTTTTTTTAACCATTTTTGGAATGTCACAGAGTTAAAATGTTGCCTTGAGCCAGCCATAAATCCAACTATCATCTGTCTATAGAGCACTCAGAGGGAGAATCGCTGTTCTACATCATAAGCCCTAAAGACATTGTAGTGGCTAAAGAACGAGACCAAGATGACCACATCGACTGGCTGCTCAACAAGAAGAAATATGAGGTCTGCGTAGTAGCAGATTAGGAAATATTGGGAACTGTTGTTATATATCGTTAAAATAGTAATGTTTGAAGTTGGTCTGTGTTACAGGAGGCACTAATGGCAGCCGAGATCAGCTTCAAGAATATCAAGAGACATGATGTTCAGGTAGAAGCCATCCGAATCCTTGATTCCTGTTATAGAATCAGACAATCCATGTACATATTTTAATACTTTGATTGTCTGCGTGACTGTACAGAAAATCGGAAGAGACTACATCAATCACCTGGTAGAGAAAGGAGACTATGATGCTGCAGCGAGGTTCTTGAACAGTTTCTGTTATATTTAGAAGGTAGATAATTATGAGAAATGATGCAGTAACTCTCTGTTCTACTTGCAGAAAGTGCCAGAAAGTGCTAGGGAAGAATATGATGCTGTGGGAGGAGGAGGTGTACAAATTCAAAGAAATTGGACAACTGAAGGTACGTTATTCTGAACAGTGAAGGAAACTGACACAAGAGTTTGCCATTGATTTACACAGAAACATTCAAAACGAAGCTGCATATTGTCTGGATGTGTTCATTAGGGACATGTTGGGTTTTTTTTTGCACGTAAGACAAAAACATTTTTTAGGATGAAAGTACATTTTTAAAAAATTGTAAAGACAATGTTTGCACTGCATTTGCCCAGTATATCAGTCCCCTTACACTGGCAGCATTTTTCATTTTCTAGTAGAGCAGACTGACCTATTACATCTCCTGAGGGCTTTAAGGCCTTTCAGAGGTCCCACACTGCTATACCTATGATTTACCTTTCTTGCTTTAATAAAAGGTCCTTGCTGCTCAGTCCCACGTGTTACACTTTTGCCATACGACTGTTACACTGCTTTTCTAAAACCTCTCTCTGACTCCAGGCCATCAGTCAATACTTACCCAGAGGAGATCTGCGCCTCAGACCTGCCATTTATGAGATGATCCTGCATGAATTCCTCAAGACTGACTATGAGGTGAGTGTGTACATATACGTTAGGGAGGTTGAATGATTTTCATTAGATCAGTATAAAATGCTACTTGATTAATAGTCTTTAAATTCTAAACTAATCTAAATAAATCTGTGCAAAAGTTGTGCAACTTTATAAATCAGTGTACCATTTTCAAGAGAAAATATAATTTAGTAAATAATATAAAAAACAGAGTCTGATGCCGGGTCTGATGCCGAGTCTGATGCCGAGTCTAAAACCTCTTCTATAATGTTTTTAACATAGTTAAAATCTAAGTTTCCTCTTGAACATTAAGTGGTGGACCGCAAGTTTTTTTTAGTCTCTGCATTGCTGTTGACACATAAATTTGATACATAATCCAAACACAATTGCAAATCTTGCATTACCATTTGCGTTTACACTTTTGCAAATGCAATGCCAATGACTGCCAAATTTTTAAAACATAAAAGCGAAGTCAATTTGTAACTGAATTTCCCATGTCTTTCGAGCTGACCATCAGATTTAAATAGCAATATTAATTACCATGTTTGATTTTTCACTTTCTCTGCACCACGTGTGTAGCCTGCTATAACTGAAATAGAGTCGCAATTCCTTTTGCATTCGAATTTCCAAATCCTTGGATCCTTGTAATGGACTGCGTTAATAAAAAAATAAAAAACAGCAAGCAATTTTATGTTTTGCATTTCTTTCCCCTGACTTGACTGAAATTGAACCAAACCTTGACTTAAAAACTGAGGTGCGTACGAACCGTGAATATTGTGTACCATTACACCCCTAGTACTAGTATCAGTGTGAGATAATCTGCTGTTGTACGCATAAAAACTCTTGTTCTCAGCCGAGATTTATTCACGTTATGCTCATACTAAACATCCATTCAGCCGGATTTTCGAGTTTGTGCGACGTGTGCTATTACTATTATAAGGTTTCCAATAAGTAGTTTTTAATCACAAGACAAATTTTTTCCCATAGAAAATGAATGGGGACAAAAACACGAGTGTCACAGCTCAACTCTCATCATGCCTGTTTTGCATATCCACTCTTGGCTTGTATGGAGCAAGGCGTGCACATATACCCTGTGTTCCACAGTTCTGTTTGGCCTGAGAGCATTATGGATAACAAAATTGGAAGATTCCAAAACTATAGGAATATATACATGTCACATATGTGCGGACACATATATAACGTATATAATATAACAGACAGGCAGTTATAATATAGTGATGTCACATGTCAGCATGTACTCCTTAAACACCAAAATATTCTAAATATAATTTTTTTATAAATAAATAAACATACAGAAAATAACGGCTGACATGACATACCAAATCACTTGTATTAATGAGGAGAATTGCATCTCGCACTTTTCACAGACAACGAAGAGCATTCAGTGACTGTTTTTGCACCGTGACTCATTACTCATATCTTTTTCAGGAATTCCAAATTCTTGTTAAACTTTTTATACAATAAACTTAAAATTAAATGCTCATCTCCTGCAGGGTTTTGCCACGCTTATCCGACAGTGGCCAGGAGAGCTCTACAACAACATGACTATAGTCCAGGCAGTGACAGACCACTTAAGAAAGGACCCCAACAACAGCATCCTGCTCACCACATTGGCTGAATTGTGAGTAACATGATGTGAAGTATTTTCAAGGATTTCATCTTTGATTATACTGCGGTCATGTTTTTATTTCTGTTATAATAGTCAAGACACTTGAGGAGCTTATAGTTATTATAGCCAAACTATTTCAATCATGTCCATGAACAAGAAAAATAGTACAGTATTCTGCTATAGTCTTGATAGGCGTATCACTCAGGTCTGACCTACCATGTGTCTTTATAAACAGATATTAACACACATAATTCCCTCCACTCTCCTGGGAAGATATTTAGCTAGATTTTGGAGTGTGCTTATGGATATTTGTGTTCATCTGCCACAAGTGTATTATGAAAGGCGGGTACTGATGTAGGTGAGGAGGCCTGGGGTGCAGTCAGCGTTCCAATTCATCCCAAAGGTGTTCATTAGGGATGAGATCAGAGCTCTATAGCAGGCCACTCAAGATCTTCCTCTACAAAGCATGTAAACCAGATCTTTGTACACAGGGGCATTACCATGCTGGAACAGGTCTGGGTTTCCAAGTTCAAGTGAAGGCAAAATATTATTATAGCGCATCTAAAGACCCTTGGCCTTTCTCTTTTCCTCCTTCCTATACTTTATGTCCCTCTTCTGCACATGTCCAAACCATCTTAATCAGGCCTCTCTTACTTTGTCTCCAAAACGCCCGCCATGCGCTGTCCCTCTAAAAAAATAATTTCTAATCCTGTCCATCCTCGTCACTCCCAACGAAAACCTCAACATCTTCAGCTCTGCTACCTCCAGCTCCACCTCCTGTCTTTTACTCAATGCCACTGTCTCTAAACCATACAACATCACAGGTCTCGCCACAGTCCTATAAATTTTCCCCCTCACTCTCGCAGATACTCTTCTATCACAAATCACTCCTGCCACTCAACACCCACTCCACCCTGCCTGCACTCTTTTCTTCACTTCTCTAACACACTCTTCATTACTTTGCACTGTTGACCCCAGGTACCTGAACTCCTCCACCTTCTCCACCTCTTCTCCCTGCAACCGCAACACTCCTAAACAAATAATACGTCTGTGGTGCTCTTCCTCGGCATGAAACCATACTACTGCTCACAGATGGTCACCTCTTCTCTCAGCCTGGCTCCCACTACTCTTTCCCATAACTTCATGGTGTGACTGATCAACTTAATTCCCCTGTAGTTACTGCAGGTCTGCACATCTCCCTTATTCTTAAAGATCTGTATCAGCACACTCCTTCTCCATTCCTCAGGCATCCTCTCACCCTCCAAATCTTGTTACTACCTGTAACAACCTGGTTAAAAACTCCACTGCCATCTCTCCTAAACATCTCCATGCTTCTACCAGTATGTCATCTGGTCCAACCGGTCTTAATCCTCTAGCCTTCACCTCTAGCCTTCACCCACCTATGTGCATTAATGAGCCTTGGCCGCCCATGACCCTGTTGCCTGTTTACCACTGTTCCTTCCATGGACCACTTTCATTAGATACTGAACTGAACTGAAGAGCTGCAGATTTGGATATGTTATGACCAAGTCATCTAGCCATCACAGTTTTGCCCTTGTCAAACTCACTCAAATGTTTACTCTTACCAATTTTTCAGATTTTAGCAAATCAACTTCGAGGACAAAATATTTACTTGCTGCCTAATAAATCCCACTCACTAACAAGTGCCATGATGAAGAGATAATCAATGTTATTTACTTCACCAGTAATAATGTTATAATGACATAATGATGAGTGGAGTGGTATCTTAGTGGTTAAGGCGCTGGGTTACTGATCGGAAGGTCGGGGGTTCAAGCCCCAGTATCGCTAAGCTGCCACACTGGGGCCCTTGAGCAAGTCCCTGAACCCTCTGTGCTCCAGGGGCACCGTATCATGGCTGACCATGCGCTCTGACCCCATCTTCTGAGCAAGCTGGGATATGGGAAGAACGAATTTCACTGTGCTGTAATGTATATGTGACATACAGTATATATTTAAATCCTACTCCACTAACTGAAGGTGTGCCGAATAAAAGCACAATTCTTCATTTAGATGAGTACTGCAATGTACCAGAACCTGATAATAAAATAATGGAGAGAAGTGATTTATCCAAAATAAAACGATGTGCTCTCTGCTTAAGGCGAATGGATTGGTTCAAGACAAACCACAATTCCACTTGCCATTTCTACTGGGCAGACTTTTGCTCTGGAACAGTAAATCTGAAATTTCCAAATATAATCAAAATGCCATATGTCTGTCGTTAGATACACATATGACCAGCGCTATGACCGTGCTCTGGATATCTACCTGAGGCTGAGACACAAAGACGTCTTCCAGCTTATCCATAAACACAACCTCTTTTCTTCCATTGAGGACAAAATTGTCCTTCTCATGGACTTTGACAAGGAGGTGAGCCATCATCATGTTGGTCTACAGATTTTTAATAAAGTGACAGACGCTTTTTTCTTTCAGGTTTAAAAACACAAAGAAACTGTAAATATTGTTTGACAATGTAGTAAAACATGAATGAATCCTAGTTAAAAAGTATTAAGTATTTGTCTGGAGAAACCAGTCAGAAAGATGACTGTTTTTACCACAAGATTTTTATGAGGTTTAAGTACAAATATTTTACCAAAACGCTGTGCATAGATCATTCCGGGTAAAGAGACAGTTTAATTAGCGTAGCTGTAAATGTTTTTCAGGGTTTAGTTCAGGTTTTGATCAAAGTGTCTGAGGTTTCCATGCCATCTCAGAACAGATGAATGAAGCAGATGGCAAGTTTGGCCAAGTTTTAAAATATGTTCACCTTATTAGAATAAAAGATCAATGAGCCGATAAAAAAGTAGTAAAAACTAAATTTATTAATATGTGATTATTTCCTCACTTGTGTGAATGTGAGCTGGGATCAGTTGCACAAAGAGACAAAGATGAAGCTCATTAATACCATCATGACGGGAGCCTAATATGTGGAAGAGTCTAAATAAAAAAAAAATTTCTTATTCAAAAAATTAACTTTTTTTGTTGCATTTTTTTAATTTAAAATGTATTTTGATTTTATTGTGACTGAGATATTTGGTAATAAGACAACAAATTTAGTTCAGGATAGACTGTAGTTTTAAGCAATTAATAGTACAGATATAAAAATAATAATTGGTAAGGTTATTTAAAGGGCTTTGTTTCAGAACTGATGTGGTGAATTGATATGTATTATTGAACTGATGTTCAGCGCAGTTATAGATTGGCTTTGTTGATGCCGTGTAGTTGGGCGGCATGGGGAGAGCACATTGATTACTTGTCACAGATGTCTGAAAGATCCGCCTTTTTCTCTCCGCTTTTCAGAAAGCTGTTGACATGCTGCTGGATAATGAAGATAAAATATCCGTGAGTTCACCCCACTGCTCTCAGTCTTTGGATTAAAACAACACAAAGTCTGTTTACTGGTGTGTCTTGACTTTTTGTTTTTCCTCTCTCAATCTTCAGGTGGACATAGTGGTTGAAGAGCTGAAAGACAGACCTGAGTTGTTGCATGTGGTAAGCAGCAACTATGCAAATTCAGGGTTTTTTGTTCTTAGAATTTACTAATGACAGACTTAATGCTGGAATTAACCGATATCAAGAAAAATAAATAACGATAATTTCACTAGCAGTGTTTCAGACTTTGAGAATTTGAGTAGTTGTACTGTATAGTGAGCAGTGCATCAGCTACACATGAGGGAATTCTATTCTCAAAGAGTTCAGAACTGAAAGACTGACATATAGTTTGATTAAGTGCAGTTGACTGTCCCTATTAGGCTTTTGAGGATTTTGGCTTTGATTTGGAATACTCCTTTCATAATTTGAATCAAAATTCAGGTTTCACTTTAAGCTCCTGAAAACAAAAGCACAAGCTTCCTTTCACTCACTATAATCCAGTGAGACGTCAAAGTATAAAAAGTTGGTCTCTAGATTTTAGAATGCAGTAAATCTATACTAACACGTTTGTATAAACTCAGCATGCCTTGTTTCTGTTCTATAAGGTGATGGTGTTTACTGCATTATTAGCATGAATGTTGAAGTTTTGGAGGCTGATCTGTTTGATCTATCCTACTGTTTACGGATGAGGAAGTGAGAGCATCTGCTTTGCTCTATACAGGTAGTCGTCGACTTACGACCACAATCGCTAGCCGCCGCGTACGACAGTGCGTACCAGCTTCCGGCATCATTTCGCAGTACTGTACATAGCCTACTCTACTTACGACCAAATCGTGTTACGACCGGTCTGTCAGTCCCAATCGTGGTCGTAAGTCGACGACTACCTGTAGATATGGAACAAGGGGATAAATCCCATTGGCACCACAATCAGCAAGCAGTCCAATGGCAATATTTTGCAGGAAATTATCAGACCAAAACATTTATGAAAGAATTTTGTACAATACAATTTTTAATTACAAATTAATACCTTGACATCACTGAAAAATCACATTTTAAATATAAACATGTGCAAACTATTATTATTATTATTATTATTATTCGTATTGTTGTTATTTTTTCCTTTTAAAACGTAATGTTCTTCATGCTTTAATCATTAAGAACAAACAACTTTATAATTAGTGTACAGTTTAACAAAAACATTGTAATAGTTCAGTAGAATTCAATAGGATTTATGTCTGGTGACCGATAACAATCCAGACCTTTTTTCTCTCTATATAACTTGGACGTACAGTATGCTTTGGGTCAACGTCTTGTTCTGTGATGAAGCTGGTTTCAATTAGCTGCAGTCCAGACATAATTTCATGGTGTCACATTATGTAATTTTATGTGTGACACATTAGGTGTCACACATAATGGTAGCCATGCTGGTTCAGTATTCCTTTCACCTAGAGCCAGGAGCCAGGCTCAAACCTTCCCTGCTCCACAACAAAAAATATATTTCCTCCATGTTTGACTGTGGGTGTGAGACAGTGTGGTAACAAACATCTGTCTTGTTTTCCTTCTTACCCGAGTTCATCTGTTAGTCGAAAATGTCAAATATGAACTCCTCTATCTACAGATCTTTCTCTGGAAGGAACATGCATGTGTCACAAAAACTATAAAAAGACTTGGTGTTTCCACACTTTAAACAGGCTCTGTAGCTTAACCAAGAATGTAACCAATTTAACTGGTATTTCTTTGCTAGTTTAAAATTTAGTAACATATCAAAGTCCTCCAACTGAACAGATGGGAAAGCTGTGGCTTGACGACCTCCATCTTGTTTCTCTTTTCTCAATTGGCCTCTTATCAAATCTGCTCAAAGTAGTAGTTCACCTCCACAGCTGAACGAAGCCTCTGCATTGTCTTCTCTCAGTACCTGCACAAGCTGTTTAAACGAGACCACCACAAGGGCCAGAGATATCACGAGAAGCAGATCAGTCTGTATGCCGAGTACGACCGAGCCAACCTTCTCCCCTTCCTCAGAGACAGCACTCACTGTCCACTGGAGAAGGTACAACTGTAAAACATGACCAGCTCTTTTATCTTCTTATTATATACATGTCTGATCTTTGCTCTCTGAACATTTTCTTCTCTTGTAGGCCCTAGAGATCTGCCAGCAGAGACACTTTGTGGAGGAAACTGTATTTCTGCTCAGTGAGGCCATCCTTCTGTGGTCTTATTTATAATTATATAAGTCTCAAGTCACATAATGTCAAAGCAAACAGGGAGCAGATACACAAAATATCCGATCTGATCTGGGCTTTGTTTCTAAGGAAAGGGTCTTTTTGTGCTTATTGTTTTTCACATCCTCATCAAATCTAATAAAAAATCTTATTATGTAAGTTGAGCTTATTCGACAACAGTAGATGTTTTTTTAAATACCCTTATTGCTTTTGCTGTTTTAGTAGTCAAATGAGATTGTAGCTAATAGCTACTATATATAGATTATTTACAGAATATTTTACTACTTATTCAATCAGAAGTAAATTATTTAGCATTACTAATGATGCACATGACTAAAAAGTAGATGTTTTCAGGCAAAATGGTGTTTATTTATTTTCAATAATAAGCAAGTATTTCAAATAAGAAATCAAAGCTTACATAAAACAGTCATTATAAGAAAGAAATGACAAATTCATCAGTTAAAATCATATACTTTAGTACTTTTTGTGGGTTTTTTTAAGTTTCTGACGATCACTTTCAATGGTGAAAGGTTTTGACATTTCACTCTAGCATAATGTTTTTCTGAATTTCTTTTTGGGGTGGGATTGGAGCCTCCAATGTCAGAGCCTAACAATCATGTAAAGCTTTTCTGAGAGTTGAATGTCTTTAGGACACTTAGAGGTTAGCAGATTCCCAGCAACATGTTAAGCATGTGTGTTTTTTAACTACAGAAAAGAATGGAAAGGCAGATTAAAGCAGTTCTACATGAAAACAGGAACACGCTTGTTTTTGAGGACATTTTACCACAATAAACATAATAATTTAGCAATTATTCAAGTATTAATTGATGTTAAGTATAATTATTCGTTTAGAAGAAGATTTTAGTTTAGCACAAGGTTTGATAAATGCACATCCTAAGCTTTTGTGCCTGAGTTGACTGATAATGTCGTCGTTGCTCTATCTGCAGGTCGCATGGGGAACTGCAGGCGAGCATTACAGATGATCATGGAGGAGCTGGGAGACGTGGATAAAGCCATCGAGTTTGCTAAAGAGCAGGATGATGCTGAACTGTGGGAGAATCTTATCTCTTACTCTATAGATAAACCACGTACGTCTAGTCCAAGCTCGCTGCCATGCTGTTTTCATTTTGAAAGTCCAAATCTATCAGCGTTGTTTATTTAACAGGACCAGACATGTTTACGATGTTGATATTAATTAAATGGTTTAACTCAAGCATATGGGTAAACGTTTGAAAGGTTTTATAATACCCAAAATAATGGCTTTCAATAAGAGTTGGAAAGTATTACTAATTCAACCGCACACATTTTTTCCCCCAGCATTCATCACTGGTCTCCTAAACAACATAGGAACCCATGTGGACCCCATTCTCCTAATCCGCCGCATAAAAGAAGGCATGGAGATCCCAAATCTCAGAGACTCACTCGTCAAAATCCTGCACGATTACAATCTACAGGTAGAGTCGCCCGTTCCACTGCTGAATGTCCTCTATGCAAAACACCGTAAAGTGAACTGTATAAGAACAGGATTTATACTTGAGATTGAAAGGTGGTAATGTTTGTGCTTCAGGTTAATGTTAAGATGCCTTAAAAGAGTTTTTTTTTTAATTTCCAGGTAAATATGAAAGCTAGACAGTGCTGTTAGAGGAAAATAAACATTAATGAGGTGTTGAGATCACCCCGGTTAAGTGAAGTAAGCGTTGACATGTCTTTCATCACATTAGGACGACATGAAATACAGTTTCAAGCCAGAATCTCAATTAATATGGGACATCTCATGTTGGTTGACGTTATTTAATCTATAGCAAAGTCCATAATATATATATATATATATATATATATATATATATATATATATATATATATATATATATATATATATATATATAAAATATAGATGTGTGTGTATATGTATGTATGTATGTATGTATGTATGTATGTATGTATGTATGTATGTGTGTGTGTGTGTGTGTATATATATATACACAAAATCAACACCATTATACTTTTTATTCATTTATAGGCAAGTTGCATGTTGTGGAAAATATGTGTAACTAGTTCGTTTCTGTCATGGCTTCTTGTTATAAGAGCCACTCCAACCTCATTTTCTTCCTTTTAATTAGAAAATAAAATGAGAAAAAAAGAAAAGCAAAAACACAGCTTGTCATGTTACAGAGAAACAGGAAATCCTGTTTTGTTTTTTTGTTTTTTACATTTTTGCTATATTTCAAAACTTACAGATAAAACTTAGTTTTAAATCTTGCACAGCTTCCATACTATTTCTTGTGTAACCTGTTACTATACACTCCTGGGCAAAAAATAATAAATGGCAGAGTCCAAAATGCTACATATTCAACTTTTAATGGTAAAATGATTGTTTAGGAATTTAGCCAGAGTTAAAACAATGGCAATCCTGGAACCTCCTGTGCCACCATTTGCTCGTTTACTTTGACTGTTTTGGGAAACGCTAGTAACAGAGAATTTCATGTGGTCTTTTTATGTGGTGGTCTTGTACACAAAGATAAAAGTGATGTGAAATTGAACGCACGCCTGGGTTCAAAGCTTTTTATTTCAACTCAGCAACTCTGAATGGATCAATGAATCTACTTTCTGTAAAAAGCTGTCTGCACGATCCCTCCCCACACACACACACACACACACACACACACACACAGAGCTTTGTCTTAGGGAAACCAAAGGAAAAAGCTTTTTCACAACTAACTTACTTCTGCTATTTGTTTAATTGTTGCTAATTTCCTGACCAATAATTAGTTGTTAAGTTCTGGGTAAATGTTTGGGCAAATTTTGATCTACATGCAAATGGTTTCAATGGATGGATTTTAATGGATGATTGGGGTTTCAGGTCCCGGTGTTGCCAAGCTGCCACTCTTGGGCCCTTGAGCCAGGCCCTTAACCCTTTCACTGTAATATGCAAAATAAGTGCTTCACTGTGCTGTAATGTAACATGTGACAGGTATAAAACACCTTTACTTTTGAAGTTTGTAATTTTCCTCATGGATCTCCCTTTAGATTTTATTGCGTGAAGGCTGTAAGAAGATCCTGGTAGCAGATTCGCTTTCACTGTTGCAAAAGATGCACAGAACACAAATGAGAGGCGTTCGAGTGGACGGTAAAACACCATTCGCAGCATTCGTAGAATCCAGAAATGTCCAGAAAATACGTATTAACTGTTTTTTTTTTTCTCTTTGATGTAGAGGAGAACATCTGTGAGGCATGCCATGTCACAATATTACCATCAGGTATGTTTTGCAGCTTGAATCCTTGAAGACCGATATGGTCAGTAAGTGCTCCTTAAGGACCAGTACAACTGTCATTCGTTTGGACTTCCCTAGAATCCTCTTAATACTATCATTATGCCACCACGGGTATAGAAATCATCAATATTATGCAGAAACGCAGTATAACAGAGCGCATACAGTGAGAATGAATGCCATTACTAAAGCAAGAAACCCAACGTATACAATTCAGCAAGTCTCCTTTCACTGCAGCCACAGCTGCACCACCCGCATACATCATCTCTCACAGTAGTATCGATATGAACCCCCTAAAACGATCCCCCAGGGTGAGTTTTTCCGCACATTACAGTTTTCCTGGGGACCTGAAATAGTGTTTTTGTGCAAATTCTACAGGAAAAAGTTGGCTGGGCTGACCTTTCTTCAGGACATCCAACTTTTCTTTAAAAAGCCTGTCTTGTAAATGTCCTTGTAAGTGGATCTGTGTCTAAATCTGTTGCTTCTGTCAGCCGTTGTGGAACAAAAGAACAGCTATTCAAGCCACACAAATATATTTGAGCAGTTTGCGACAGACGCGGGTTGCAGGAGTCCACTCTCTGACTATCCAATTAAAGAAGGTAAAATTGCAGATATGCTTCTATGCCTTTTAGGGAGCCTTGGAGCGGCCTAATCATATTTAAATGTGTATTTAAATCAAACAAGTGCCCGCATCGTTCATTTCTGCTGGCCTTACAGCAATACATGATGTGACGGCTGAAATCCGATTAGATAGAAACTCTTAACCGAAACGCTATGAAATAAAGAGAATAGACTTTTGGGAACAATTTGATACATATTCATGGACTAGGTACTTCAATGTGATTCTGATAGAGTTCAGGCCAGCAGAGGCTTTGCCACTGTTTAGATTGTAGACTTGTACTTACCTTTTTTCGGCTTCTCCCATTAGGGGTCGCTACAGCGGATCATCCGTATTCGTGTTCCGCATGTTCGATTTGGCACGTTTTTACGCTGGATGCCCTTCCTATCGCAACCCTCCCCATTTATCCGGGCTTGGGGCCCGGCACTAAGAGTGCACTGGCTTGTGCAACCCTAATGGCTGGGTTTGGTTCCCTAACCGGGGATCGAACCCGGGCGCGGCGGTGAGAGCGCCGAATCCTAACCACTAACCCTAAACCACGGTACTAAAAACCGCTATTGTCTTTCCCTGGACCTAAAAAAGAAATCCTCATATTCTCCCCAGTTCAGTCACGTGTTATGATCTGTCTAAACGTGTAGATGATTAATTCACTCTCCAGTGTTACCCAGAAAAGCATGGTTTGGTTTATAATTTAGATTATTATAAAACTGCTTTGTGACAATGTTAATGTTAAAATGCGATGAGACATTTCATACTGTCATCTACTATGGCAGATTAGTTTATATCTTGCTCTTTATTACAATATAAAAAATAAAAAAACATTTTGTTGTCTAAATGCAGTGCAACATCTGTTCACCTCTTCACCTTTAACAGAAAATAGGAGCACATCTTATTTCTGGCTTAAACATTACAGTAAAACTCGTGCTAGAGAACGCAGACGACGTCTAACGCTTTTTTAAAAATCCACGTTGTGTTTCAGACACGGCTCAGACCTTCAGTGTCGTAGTCTTCCACTGCAGGCATATGTTCCATAAAGAGTGTCTCCCCTCACCAGGAACGGTAAGACTTTCTCTCCTTTAAAACTGAATACTCATGTGTCTGATCCCAGGTTCAAGATCACTACATTCATCTTCAGTGTAAAATGTTTAAATTAATTTTATTTTCTAATAAACATTTTCTTTTTTCTTCTCTTAAGTAACTAGTTGTTTGGGTTTAGGCATCATCTTATAATCATATGAAAACAATGATAATATAAGGCACAATGTTTAATCTTAAATCTAGAACTTAATGCTGGGATAAAACAGTGGCAGTGTAGATGCTGCAGATGATTTAATGTGGTTAAGAATTATCAATCAATCTAGAAAATGGGGCATGGAAACACATTTCATTTAACTTTCAATTTCTAGATTCCAGGTGGACAGTACTGCAACATCTGCAGTGCCAAGAGAAGAGGCCCAGGCAGCGGCATTCTAGAGATGAAGAAATAGTCTCCTTTCACCCAGTGACTCCTTGCATACATAGAGCAGGCTTTCATTTCGTAACACTGGGTGACTATTACAAACTGAGGTTCACTAAAATTTGTATTTTTGTTAAGCTTTTTGTGTAATGCACTTTTTTTTTTTTTTGCAGTGTGTGTAAACCATTTCATTTGGCATGAAAATAATTTCCACTCTCGTATTATTGGTCAGTGATGCAATGGAACACATACAGGAGCTTAAGATTGGGAGCCTGGGGGCTCTTTTAGGACAGGCAAATATGTATTAATCTATATTCTATAAACAATGAAATGAATCGGTAGTGCGCTGTGTCTTCAATGCATATTGTTTTTGGTTCCTGATTAAATAAACATGAAGTCAATACAACGAAATCACGAACACTGTTTTTCGGTCGAGTCCTTGTCCCCTGACCGCATGTGGAATATCAATGGTCAGTTTGCAGCACAAAGAAGTGGACACTTTCGAAGGTTATGCTTTAATTCTGGTTTGCCAATCATGAAATCAGATAAAAAGTATACTGAAAAGGGTAGAAAGAGAGGAAAAGGGAAAAAACATATGGAAGCAGTTAATCAAAATAAGGTCAGTTTTTCTGAACACGGTAAGCCTTGCACCAAATAAATGTTTTTTTTGCAATAAACAATCTGTGCTGAAGCAGAAGTCCAGAAAAAAAAAATGTCAACTACAATTTAGCACTACAATCCAGTCAAAGGAAGCAGGGAGGTGGTTTTTACTCCTCAAAGTGGAACGATTGAGGCAAGCAGCAGACTTTCACACACTCAGCAATTATCTCTCCAGAGGATGATAGACATTTCTCACTTATATATATTTATATATTTCAAATCACTCTTCTATGTGTTTACTCTTTACAGTAAGGCCACTTTTAATAGAATCGATTCAAATACCATAAGCTTTAGAGCCCCAAAAGCAGAAGAAAGGGGGGAGGGAAGGAAAAAAAGAACATTCAAGTCTAAGATGAAGTGTTAAATGCTCCTCTTCAGCTGGGATTGTGATCAGGCCCAAGGACTCTTAACCACAGATCTGCAACTAAAATAGTCTTACCCTCATCTCTGGCCTGACCTAAACACTCCCTGTGCTCATGTCATGAAAAGAAAACAACTTCACTTTCAGGAGTTCTGCTGATTTTAGCAAAGCAAAAAAAAAAAAAAAACAAAAATACAGATGTGTGTAATTTCAACAGAAGTTCAATTGATCATATAAGAGTCTATCCTCAGAAAAGGCTTTCTCAGGGGTCAGCTGATGTCCTATTCGCAGCTCTTCAACCATCCACTGCTCTAAATAAATCCACCATCAGAGAAGTTTGCTTGTTTTCACTGTCATAAGAAGGAAAAATTAGTCACTCGGTCCCCTTTGCCGCAGCCCTTTTGGATGTGTTCAAGAAGAGATCAGCTTGGCCAGCCAAGTGAGTGAAGTACTTGAGGGCACTGTACGAATGTCTGTGTGGTGTGTGTCAGTCAGTGTCAGAAAGAGGTGTGTGTGTGTCAGTGTCACAGAGAGAGATGTGTGTCAGTCTGTGTGTGTGTGTGTGTGTGTGTGTGTGTGTGAGAGACAGACAGAGAGAGGAATTGTGTGTCAGTGTCAGAGAGAGAGCTGTGGGTGTAAAAGGGAAAATAATTAACCATGTAGTATAGACGCGTGTGTGTGTGGCATCTCCAGCATGATCAGAACTGCATCAGTACAACGGCAGGTCATCTCGCCCTGTGGTTTCGGACTGCGCCACTGGTGGTGGGCTGAGGGGTCAGGACAGTGTTGCTTATTTATCCTCTAGAACAGAAAATTGGTTGTCTAACTGTAAATGCTGCACGGCTCCTTGACCTTCCCCTTCTCTGGCACGGCTCTTGTGTTTGACCACCTCAAACGTCTTCTCAATCTCTCGGTCCCTAAAGCAGAAACACACTGGCTCATTATTGTGCACTGGTGATCTAAAACAGAATCAACTTTTTTTTTCTTTTACCAGAATCATCAACATCAGGTGGTGATTAAATCATGTAAAATAAATGATCACATTTGTTTTTAACTTGCTTTTCCACATTATCTCACCTGAGCATTAGCTAAAAAAAACATTGGCTATCAAATGCTGGCAACATTGCAAAGATATGAAATGTCCCCAGTTGCCTGGAGCATTTCTGATGTGAACAGTGTCGAATGCAGCATTTTTGTCTTGTTTGGTGGAGTGTTGAGTACTATTTCCATACTAATTAAAAAAAAAAAACAGAATTTCAGGTTTATTTCTCCCTGCAAGGATGTTGTATTGTTAGTAATTGTTAGCGTCTCTAACT
Source organism: Silurus meridionalis (assembly GCF_014805685.1). Taxonomy (NCBI): domain Eukaryota; kingdom Metazoa; phylum Chordata; class Actinopteri; order Siluriformes; family Siluridae; genus Silurus; species Silurus meridionalis. Next base: position 8,385,608 of record NC_060904.1, on the reverse strand, counting down.
GCTTCCTGTACAGCCATATTCAGTACACAAATCTAATCCTACCAACGATCACATTCTATGTAGGCTAAAAGGACTAATCCAAGTTTAAAGCGAGTGAGTCCCAAGCCTATTTCAATCTATTTCAACAACGTTTAAGTCACACAATAACCTATATTTTTTTATTATAGCAGCAAGCAGTGACTAAGGGGCCCAAGCAATTTCCTGATTGACTTTGAAAAGAAGACTCGTGATCCAGAATCAAAAGCTAGGGGCAGTTTTACTGCTTTGTAAAGTTATAACATCCCCAAAGTCAGATAACCTGTCTGTCAAGTTACATTCTCACATCAAAACCACTTTAGATGCCTTCCTGAGAATAAAGAGAAATACAAATCATGATCTAACCTCGAGCTGTTTAAAGTTATAAGCAGTTTTACTAATATGTGAACTACAGTGAACCCTATTAGAGAGGATTTTCTGCAGAAATAAATTCTTGTAGTCCTGTAGTACTCCAGTACTCCTTAGGATACAAAGTTTGTCCTGAATAAATCCCACCATTGCTGAGAAATGCCCTCACTTCCTGTTTTTGGTAACTTTGTGGTATGGGTGATTTTACAGTTTAGTGATTAAAGATATTTTAATAGGGTGTCTGTGCCTCAAACCCGAACGTGCTGCAGTAACCTGATGCTGAACTGATTAGGACTGTTAGTGATCCGGATAAAAGATGAGCACTCTTACTTGCGGGTCTCCACATGTTTGGCAGTTGCTGAAAGCGAGGGGAACTGCGCATCACTGAAGATCTCAGGAGGCCCCTGCGTCGGTGCCTTTTTTACACCTAACCGAGCCCCAGGGGGACGATATACACCAGCAGGCTTGGACTCAGGAACTTCTTTCTCTTCGGCTAGACACAAAAAACAGCAGTTGAAAAATTGATATTAATAAAGTTCAAAGTTTTTAGGGAAACACATACACACACATTAGGGCTGCAACAATTAAACGTTAATAATCGATAATAAAATCTGTGGTCAACGAATGGCGTTATCGATTAGTTGGGCTGTTAGAGTTACGGGTGAGTGAGACAGCAAGAGAACACAACCGCTTGTGAAATGGCGGGAAGTTTGGGGTCAATCAGCAGCAGGAGAAAGTGTGCGTCCCAAGTCATGGGAGCATTTTATATTAATCGCAACAAAGAACACTGTAACCAGCAGGTTATGCAAAGCTGAGCTTGTGTGCTATTAAAGTACCACAGTGATACACGAGCGTGTGAAAAGAAAACACACTGGTGAAACATCAGCAGGGTAAAGAAAAACTGTAGAATCCTCATCGTGTGAAAATGGTACCATTTAATGAAGTGCTGTTGTGTAAACTGTTTGCTAACTTCGGTACAGTCACACTGGATTGTTCTGTCGTGACTCGCGAGCATCAGGTTGCGCAATCACTTCGATCAGGATGGATTAAATTAAAAGCGGCAGCAAATAACAGAAGCAGTACATAATTACATTTTTAGTCACTTGTGGTTTTTAGCGAATGCTATTGCATGTTACTCATTCTCTCTAAATGTTCTTCTCGTTCTCTCTCCAAAAGCAGCTCCATATTTAACCAATTAAATATATAAAGCTAGATTAAGTTTTTTTTAATTATAAGAATTTAAAACCCGGGACACACACACACTAAGCTGATGGTCGGCCATTGGAGAAAATCAGGGGGATTTTGAGTGATGGCTTTAGTTTTTTTTCTCCTGCACTGATGGCTCTGTTTGGACGGCATCAGCTGGTTCTCGGCTGGTTCAAATCAGCGGCAGAGAAAGAGAATCTGATTGGCTAATTAGCTTAGTGAACGAGCACACGGAAAAGAAAAACAGAACACGTAAGTGGTCATTCTTGCTCTAGCCTTTGCAACTTAGCAGACATGATTATAAAAGCTACCTGTATCAGTTAGTAATGATCGTGGCAGGTGGAAACACTGCTTTGCTTTAGCTATTTACAGTTCTAGCTTTTCTGGTTGGTTACAATGGTTGTATATTAAATTTATGCAAATATCTTAATTATCATACAAAATTGTATTCATTATATATTCTAGATGCTTATATCTTCACAAGTGAACAAAATGTCTTTGTATTTTTTTAAACAAAAACTGTCAAAACAATTGTGTTATATTTTCTTTTGATTTTTAAACATTGTAAAGTACACTTTTTTGTAAATCAATACCCTGAATTAGTTTCATATAGTTATAATGAGCAAAACAACTTATTTAAAAAATGATCCGATTAATTGGAAGAAAAAAAAAAAAAAAAAAAGAATCGCCCAAACAATCCATTATCAAAATAAATATAGTTAGTTACAGCCCTAATATATACATACACACAAAATAGAATGTCTCAGAATCAAATAATCAAATCTGGTTATTAAATTTACTTAAACATAACAGAAAAGACTACAAAAAAATGTAGGTCGAGTTTGGGAGATCGTCTGTCTATAGTATGATATATTCTAAACGGATGCAAGTCAAAGAGTATAACATGACTTCCAGACTTCACAGTGCCACAAATTCTCAAAGCCCTTTTCATTTTTACTTTCACATTGTGCTAAATGCTTCCTGTTCTATTTCGTTTAATGTCGTCGTCGTCTTCTCCTGGCTTCTCCCATTAGGGGTCGCCACAGCGGATCATCCGTCCCCATACCCCCCCCCTCCTCTACATCTGCCTCTTTCAAACCAACTACATGCATGTCTTCCCTCACCACATCCATAAACCTCCTCCTTGGTCTTCCTCTCTTCCTCCTTCCTGGTGGCTCCATCCTTAGCATTCTCCTACCGATACCCATGTCCCTCCTCTGCACATGTCCAAACCATCTCAATCTCACCTTCCTCACATTGTCTCCAAAACCACCTAGATGTGTTGTCCCTCTAATAATCTCCGGATCGGCCGTTCTATTTCATTTTATGTGGAGGGAGGGGGGAGGGACTTTTTTGTAATAATTTATTAATTTAAAATATAGTGTAATAGTAAAGCTCTTTTAAAGCAATTATACAACAAAATAGACTAAATTAAAGCTTTTTTTAACTAATCCATGTACAATTTTTCGTCCCCTTCACAGTCTGAGACCCTCTTTAGCAGGACTGTGTATAAGAGGTGTTAAAATTATTCTGCAGGTGAGAAGTGATGTTCTTGTATATGCATATCATGATGTAGCTGTTACTTGTATGCATGAACGGAAAGGGAAAAAGGTATTACAATTGGACCCTACTTTGTGGCACGTTGCTTGAAAAATGGCAAAATTTAAACCGTGTGTGTGTGTGTGTGTGTGTGTGTGTGTGTGTGTGTGTGTGTGCGTGCGTGCGCATTCACTCACCCACAGGAGCAGTCGGTGGAGGAGGTCCAGATTTGTTCCAAGGGCCGGATACTTTATCTCCACTGACTAGTATGATCTCACCATCCTCGCCCACTTCTTCTTTTTCATACTCCTCCTCTTCTTTTTCATCACTATAAAATGTGGAAATTCACACCATTAATACAAAAAAAAAAGTGAACCACACTTAAATTATATCATGGATTAATATGAAAAACATTCAGTCCTTACCTGATCTGCAGAGCATGAAGCCTCAGGCCACTGTAGTCCACCTCCTTCTGCTCAAACTCCTTCCATTCCTCATCCTCCTGCACATGGAAAAGCAAAATACTTTATGCAGGCAACTTGATGTAGTTAGAAATTAACCAGTTGGAGCACCTTACATTTACAAATACATTTTCAATTTTAGAAAATTACTTAAACACTTCTCTCTTGGAAAAATATGATAGGGGGCAGTTTTTCTTCCCGTCTTCAGTTGTTTGGTGAGAAACTTTTTGTAATTTTTTTTTTACAGAATTAATTTGCACAAAATTCGTCATTATTTCCCTCAGAAAGAATGAACAATTTCCACAATGCTTCTGTTTATTCACTCCAAATGTGTTACACGCGTACAGAAACCGACTCCATTATCCTGTCCAATCCAATTAACGCTTCATAATACACAGGGAAAATAACCGCTCTTTTGTAACCAATTGTTTGATTGTATTTCGCAGCAGTTTGTCACGTTTGCATTGTGCTAGTCAGTAACTGGTTTAAAATCGGTCAGCCATCTGCTTAACATGGCTCCTCACAGGGCCACAAAATATTAATAAAATTTCCACCTATTTAATTCTTTAGTATTTTATATCTGCTGGCATGCAGTGAACACAACTGCACCCACCACCTGTAAAAGGAGAACTGGGAACCCCAAGATCCCACTGGTGGCTTTCAAACACACAAACACAACTAGAAAACAAGATCAATATGCAAAACACAAAGAAAACACTATTCTTTTTTTCAGTATCTGGTTTCTGGGGGACAGTTTCAGCTCTTTGTGCTGTATGAGAGAGATAATGGAGCTGTACATTTTTCTGAGACCTGGCAACCTAGAGGGATTCTTCCAGCACAACCATATGGTTACATAAAATAAAAAACACTATCAGTGATTTTAAGATGTGATTTTAACATTTCTGTATGTTCATAAACAAAACACTTACAGATATGTATATACACACACATACATACATACACATGTATATTACAAATATTATAATTGAGTAATCAGCTAGATCATTAGCATCCCATGACAAATTACAAACTCTCTTTAATAAATAGCTTTTTTTTTTTACTTTTCGACTTAATAATTACTCTAAAAATGATCTCATAACTTCTTTCATGGATGTATTTGGTGTAAACGCGGTATGCTGATGATCGCTCCACTTCTCGAACATGTATAAACGAGCTAAAGAGCTAAATATTTAACACGTGAGTCATAATCGGGGGGAAATCTAGCAGGAATAAAACGTGCTCGGATTTAGACAGTGTGAAGTAACCTGTGAGGAATCTGAATCAGATCAGATGTCCGTCCACATGTCCTGCCTAAATCACGTTGCTAACCCCCGCTAGCGAGGCTGTAAAAATGACACGATGACTCTGCAGCAGGCGGTGTGATGGACAGCCAGGGTGAGATCAGGAGAAAGAAAAGGCCCAGTGTCCACACTCGAACTCTCACATGAACATGGAGATGGAAATGGACGTGGCGAGCGCAGCCGCCATGTGGACTTCTTGAATTAGCTTGCTAGCCTGATCCTAACCTTAGAACCGAAGCTAACTCGCTAGCAACCAGTTCATCGAGTGGCAGCTAGCGCCGGCCTCAGCGGTACTACCGCGCCACACGCGTGCGGGACTGAAGACACGACCGAGTTTACCTTCTCAATGTTCGCGTCTTGGTTCTCGTTTTTCGTCGACTTCTCCCTGTCTTTCTTGGCCTTCTTGAGCGAAGCCGAAACCGAGGCCGAAGTCGAGGCCGAGGCCGGGGCGCTCACCGGGCCTGCTTCTTTTCCTTTTCCCTTCTCCTTCTTCTTCTTTTTATCTCGCTTCGCGAAGAAGTCGTCGAGGCTCTTTTCCGCACCGGGTGTCGCAACCTCCGCCATTTTCTCAAAGAACTCTCAATCTCAATTCAACTTCAATTTCTCTCACCGAGCCAAAACTATCGGCTGTCAGGCAGCGCTTTCTACATCAGGAAAAGGCGATTTCTTTAAATAGATTTCCACCGCACGCGTATGTCACACACTCAAATCGTCAAACACGCCCCGGTTCGCGCTGCTGCCGCCACATTGACCAGCTGGAAGTGGGACTTGACGCTGCTGTTTGACTCGCGACTCAAACCGCAATCTACCCTACTACAAAGTGCGCCAAAACAGCGCGAGACCGAAGTGCGCCTATACACATTTTAGCACGCTAGTACGCGGTTTTGGACGAAACCATTTATCCAGCGAGCCAACCGGATGGAGTTTCGTCCCAAAACGGATTACCCCGGATTGGAAAAGTGACTGGCTATCGACTTTCATAGATTCAGAGAGTACAAATTACATTAAAATAAATAAAAATTTTAAATTATTTTAAAAGCTGAATCTTGGAAGTAATCTGAAATTGTACTTTTCCAAACACATCCACCTAAAATGTAAAATATATTTATTGCTATAAATCGATTGGATTATTCTAATGTGCATTTAGCACGTTTAATGATAATAATAATAAAGATAATAATAATAATAATTATTATTATTATTATTATCATTATAGCTGCTGCTACTGTTGTTGTTATTATATCATACAATACGGTGCAAAAGTTTTAGTTGCTGAAGAAATGCTGGAAAGTGAGAATGCTTTAAAAAGTAGAAGTGTTAATAGTTTATTTTTATCAAATAACAAAATGGGGAAAAAATTAAATAAATCAATATTTTATGTGAGGTCTTTAGGTCACATCCCTAAACCCAAATTAATTATCAAAGTACAGACCCATTTAAAAGATTTTAGAAAATATTATGCTCCCTCTTACAAGAAAACAATATAACAAAAACAAAAAAGTTTCAGTCAGGTTTCACGCACCATAATAGCACAGAAAAATCACAAATGCTAGTTAAAATCACAAATTACCTGTTTTATCTTTATACCAAGGCTACATCTTTCTGTTAGTTTTACTAGATCTTATTGCTGCACTATAGATCATGATTTTCTCCTGGATCACTTACAGAATTAAAATGGCATTTATAGACAGGCATTAAGTTGGTTTAAATCCTACATTTCTATTCGTTACCATTTTGTAGATTTAAATGGAGAACAATCCAGGCTAATGCAAGTACATTATGGGGTGCCTCAAGGCTCAGTTCTAGGACCTCTCCTTTTCACAATATACATGCTTCCCTTGGGAAATATATTTAGAAGATAACTTTATATTATTAAATTCTGATAAGACAGAGACTTTGCTCATCGGCCCAAGAACCAGTAGATAGAAGCTCCATCAATTAAACTTGCATTTAGAAGGATGTACTGTAAATACTAGTAAATACAAGTAAAAAAAAAAAAAACACTGGCTGCCTTTGAGTTTGGTATCACCTACATACTATTGCTACTTACTTACAAAACACTAAATGGTTTAGCTCCCATATATCTATCCAGTCTTCTAACATGCTACAATCCTGTTTGAAATCTCAAAAATGTAGACTCCTAGTAGTTCCCATTATAGCAAAGTCGACTAAAAATGGTAGAGCATTCTCACATTTAGCTCCTAAACTTTGGAATAGTCTTCCTGACAGTGTTCTGGGCTCAGACACACTCTCCCAGTTTGCGCACAGATTAAAGACCTATCTTTTTAGCAATACCACACACCAAAAATCCTAACCTTGTACTCCAGTACATCTGATCAAATGCACATTTGCTAATTCATCTCCTTTGCTTCTCTTTCTCTACCCATCCCGAGGCATCCTGAGGTTGCGCCAGCTCCAGTTGTGTCCCACCTCATAAAGATTATGGACCTTTAAAGAGTAGATGCGACCCCACAAACATCCCGAACCATTTAGAGACGTAACAGCACTATTTGGATCCCACTTCATCCAGAATTTGGAGATTGGACTTTAAACATTTAAAGGCTCTGGCATAAAGGAGTTGGTGTTGTGTCTATGATGATTTTAGATGTTGAGTTGCTCAGTAGCTCCTGGTTCCACAATGTGAATTGACTCTATAAGACTGTAGAAAGGACATTACTCATAATCTCACACTCCAGTGCTCATGGTAGTTCTCACTACCGTGTTTTGGTTTTTTCAATTATTTGTAAGATTTATTATCACACTTTTGATATCACCTAAATGAGGATGGGTTCCCCTTTTTAGTCTGGTTCCTCTTAATGTTTCTTCTTCATAACATCTAAGGAAGTTTTTCCTTCCACAGTCGCCCCAGGCTGCTCTTTAGGGATAAACACATATAATTCTCTTTAATTCTAAAGTTCTGTAAAGCTGCTTTGAGACAATGTCCATTGTGAAAAGCGCTAAAAAATAAACTTGAACTTGAACCTGATTCAGTGATGGGTCATGCATTTCACAGCCAATTCTTCAGTGGTCTCCTACCTAAATCAATCCACCAGCAACAGCTATAGAAACAATCTATTTTATACAGAAACACAATATAACAGATAACTGCATCACAAACAGTTATCTAAAAGAGAAAATGCAAAAGTAGAAATGGTTCAAGAAAAAGCTCAACAACTGTTTTTAACCAGTTTTGGCTGACCTTTTCTCACAATGTCTTGTAAATATATCAAATCAATTTCTTCTTCTCTATGAGCCATTGTGGAATGAAAAAATAGCTATTAAATCCACCAAATATATATGAGCTTGTGCGGTTTTCTTCAGTTGCTCGTTGCGAATTCTGACTGGTAAAATGCTTACATGATTCTATGCCTTTAGAGGCCTTGGAGTCAGCAAGTAGCAATCTGATTGGTTAAAGCAAAAGCATTAAGCAACATAGATTCGGAGCAACTAAGAGTATGCGCTGTTCTTTTCTGCTGGCTTTACAGCAATATGTGATGTGACAGCTTAAATCTAAATTAAATAAACAAATAGAATTTTCAACATAAAATGACACTGCTGCTCCTTGAAGAAGCACACAAGAGAAATGCTAGGAAGAGAAGAGAATAGAGTATTTGTAATAATGTACAGGTAATACCAATTTAAAAATATATTTAAATGTCAGTGATTCTGAGAGAGTTTAGGCCAGCAGAGAAGTTTCTTTCACCTTAGAAATATTGCTAAAATTAGAAATATGATGTTGTTACAGGATGCAGAAAAACTAGTTTATGCTTTTGTTACATCTAGATTAGACTACTGTAATGACAGTAATATTGTCTGTGTGTTTGAGTAAATGCATAAATAAGCTTCAGTTAGTTCAGAATGCAGCAGCAAGGGTTCTTACTAGATCTAGAATATATGACCACATCACACCAGTTCTAATCAGTCTACACTGGCTCCCAATTAAATCTCGTATTGATTATAAAATACTACTACTGACATATAAAGCACTTAACGGTCTCACGCTGCAGTATCTGAGTGAACTTCTGTGCCATATGATCCTCCATGCCAACTTAGATCAAAAGGTGCAGGCTATTTGTTGGTACCTCAAATAATGAAGACTAAAGCAGGGGACAGATCTTTCTTTTATAAAGCCCCACAGTTATGGAATCAGTGTTTGGGACACAGACACAGTCTCAGAGTTCAAGTCAAGGCTGAAAACATATTTATTTAGTCATGTCTTTAATCAGTATAGTTTTCTTAGGTAAAGAAGCAGATCTGGAGGGATCATGGCTATAGAGAGTGAACTGGGATATTTGTATGCTGTCGTCCCCTCACTCTCACACGTTCACTTAGGTTTGTTGATGGTGGTGTGGTGGGTCATCTCTTTTCCCAGAGATCCCTCATGTTTGTGTTACCTTCTGGTTCTCCCTTTTATTAATGCTGCCATAGCAAATCTTGCTGAAGTCCCCAAATGCACAATGTCCTTAACTTTAATAAACAATAAGGAGACATAATAATCCATATCCTTCTTTTCCTGTCACTCCTCTTCTCTCTCTCAGCCTGCCGCTGTGCCAATGGATCTCTAACTGCCTGACAGACAGACCACAAGCCGTACGGGTGGGCAAACAAACTTCATCCACTCTCACCCTCAGCACTGGAGCTCCCCAGGGTTATGTTCTGAGCCCCCTGCTGTACTCACTGTACACATAAGACTGTGTGGCCACTTCCAACTCCACCACCGTCATCAAGTTTGCTGACGACACTGTTGTGGTGGGCCTGATCTCCAACAACGACGAGACAGCCTACCGACAGGAGGTTAAAAACCTGGAGAGATGGTGCCAGGAGAACAACCTTCCCAGTTTCTTCCCAGTGAACAGTTTTGGGTACCTAGGTGTTCACATCACACAGGACCTGTCTTGGTCCTGTCACACCAACACCCTGGTGAAGAAGGCCCGGCCGTGTCTGTACCACCTGAGACGCTTAAGGGACTTTAAACTACCCTCTCAGGAGCGAAAAACTTTTTACACCTGCACCATTGAGAGGGTAGCATCACTTCCCGGTTCGGGAACAGCACCATGCAGGACAGGCGAGCCCTCTAGAGGGTGGTGCGTTCAGCTAAACGTACCATCCACACCGAGCTCCCTAACCTGCAGGATATCTACAGCATGCAGTGTAGGTCCAGAGCCAGGAAGATCATAAAGGACCTCAGCCATCCCAACAATGTACTCTTTTCTTTGTTGCGTTCAGGGAAACGCTCCCTGAAAGCGAACACAGAGAGAATGAGGAGGAGCTTCTTCCCGCGGGCCATTCGGCGGAACACCAGGAAACACCAAGGATCTAAAAACTGGCCCACTCTCTCAATCATCACACTTTATCTCTGCACATATCTCACTTTTCGCACTACGACACTTTAAACTCTGGACTCGCACAGCACAGTGCACTTTTTATTTTTATACCACACTATACCGCACACGGACACTTTACACCACATCATACTGCACACGGACACTTTATAGACAATCAAAAACCACCTTAAATTTTTTACTATTTTTTACTATCTTTTACTGTTGTATACTGTTTTACTGCTTACTGCCATAATCATATTTTTGTATATACATCTTTTTCTCTCATATACATCTTTATATATTCTTTATATATTCTTATAGTTTTTATAGTTTATTTATCTGCCTTCTTTTTCTTTGTTTTATTTTTCTCCCCATTCTATTCCCTCATGCCGAACCGTCGTAAAAAGCATTTCACTGCATGTCGTACCCTGTATGTATGTGGATGTGATAAATAAAATTTGATTTGATTGATTTGATTTGATTTGATCTCTCTCTCTCTCTCTCTCTCTCTCTCTCTCTCTCTCTCTCTCGCTCTCTCTCTTGGTCAAGTTATACATACTCCTGAGGTTCCAGTCACCACTGTTCCTGCCCCTCTTCCCTCTGCGGATTTTCCCACTTTGTCCAGTCCTGCCTCTGAATAGTGTCCCCTTCGATTGGAGGCCACTCTTTGCAGCTGGGGACGATTTCTCATCAATGCGGTTCCATGAAATACCGGAGTAAGAACAGGAGCTTTGAGGATGGATTTGGACTGTAGTTAATGTCAACAGTCTGCTACACTGACTCAGGACTACAGTTTGTTCTGATCATCATCACTGTACCCCGCAAAATCTGTGATATCTGTAGTCTGTAATAAATGGACATTCGGTGCAACCCAGATGAAGATGGGTTCCCTCTTGTGTCTGGTTCCTCTCAAGTTTTCTTCTTATGCCATCTCAGGGAGTTTTTCCTTGCAACAGTCGCCACCGGCTTGCTCATCAGGCACAAACTTACAAAACTTATCTTATTCATTTTTATCACACATTATCTGTGTAAAGCTGCTTTGAGACAATGTTTATTGTTAAAAGCTCTATACAAATAAAAATTAATTAAATTGAATTTAAGAAGCCTCCACTGGTGTGCCTACACTTTGCTGGCACAACAACACACAAAACAGCATACAAAAACAGTTTTTGAAGGTAGGTAGGTTGTTCCAAACATCTTGTAGAACTAACCACAGATTCAATTCAATTTATTTTTATTTGTTTAGCACTTTTAACAATGGACACTGTCTCAAAGCAGCTTTACAGAGATCTTGTGTGGATGTAGGTTGCATCAAATCTTTATGTCTCTTCATCTAATCCCAGCGAGACTCAATTATGTTGAGATCTGAAATTTGTGAGGACCAAATCAATCACCTTTAGGACTTCTTGTTTCATTCTATGCTCAAGATAGTTTGAAATGACATCGGCTGTATGTGTGGGGTCGTTCAATTTAAAATCAATTCATTTCTATTTCTATAGCGGTTTTAACAATTATCATCATGGAAAGTGTGTGAAGGTTCCCAGCTCTCTTTAGAGACAGGATGGCCAGTAGAAAGGTAAGGGCTCAAAGGAAGGCTTAGACAAGGCCTCAAGAACTATGGCCCTGCTCTAGTTGGCACCTGAGGCCTCAGGGTACTGTGGAGGAAACATGTCACCAGTGGATTTTTACCTAGCGACTGTTTAGTAAGCATAGCATGATAAGCCGCAATAGCGGACACGTAAACCTTTAGGGTTAAAGGAGACAACCCTTTGGTGAACTGTTCCTGTAGAAATTCCAGCACTGGGCAGTTAACTGGATCTAACTGGTGACCTTCGCACCATATAGTGAACAGGAGCCATACAACCTCCTCGTGGAGGGAGCCCTGGATTGGAGAATGGTCTCTACCACCTCGGCTGCGAGACCAGTGGCTAAAAGCTGTACACCCTCAGGAGCCACAGCCACCACAGCTCAGGGCAGGGGTAAAGCAAAGCGCTCCTTGCCTGAGACAGAAGATCCCACCTGAGAGGAATCTCCCAGGAAGGGTGTTTGAGAAGGTTTACCAGGTCGGTGAACCATGGTCCATACCTCCTGCTTGCAAGCATGGAGCTACCAGGAGGAGACGGACTACATCCCAGCCAACACTCCCAGGAACTCCAGAAGGGGGGGCATACATGGGTAGCCTCGGCCATGCCTGCACCTTAGTGTCCAGTCCGAGAGAAGCTGGGTGAGTGAGGGAAAACCAGATGGGACAATGTGAAGTCTCTCTAGTCACAAAGAGGTCCACAAAACTTCCCCCATATCTGCTCCACCACATCAGGGTGGAGCCTCCACTCCCCTGGCCTTAGCCTTTGCCTCAAAAAGGCATTTGCTCCTTGGTTCAAGTGCTCTGGGATGTATACTGCCCTCAGTGAAAGCAGCTTTCCTTGGGCCCACAGGAGGATCCATTTCAGGAGAACCCTTTGGTCCTGAGCTACCACTGCAGGGGTCACATGTATAGGTGGCACCACATCGGCTGCAGCTGCCAACAAATCCAGCAGTCTTTAAAACTGCTTTATAGTGACTGACTCGCCTTCTCTCACTCTCTTGATGGCTGTGAGGAAAGACTTGACTTGAGCAGGAACTGCTCCTGCATGATGGTTTCTTGGCATTCAGTTTTAACCCTAATTCATGCATGTGGGCGAGCATGTACTGCGTCACCAAGTGCTCTGATTGAGCCAATATCAACCAATCGTCGATATTGTTCAGTATGCGGATGCCTCGAAGTCTCAGAGGAGCCAGAGCGCATCCACACACTTCGTGAAGGTGCAGGGTGAGAGTGCAAGGCCAAAGGGAAGGACCCAATATTGGTAAGCTTCAGCTCCAAAAGCAAACCTCAGGAACTTCCAGTGTGAAGGAAGGATGTCTACATGGAAGTACGCATCCTTCAGAGCTAACGTGACAAACCAGTCCTCAAGACTTATTTGAAACACGATTTGTTTTAGTGTGAGCATTTTGAACCTGAGCCTTATTAGTGAGCGTCTCAGCTAACGCAGATCCAAAATGGGATGCAGCCCCCCATCCTCCTCGGGAACTATGAAGTACTGGATGTAGAACCCAGACTCTCTGTCAGGGGGAGAGAAATCTCGATGACCTGCTTTCTCAAGAGAGTTTCTACTTCTTATTCCATAATCAGAGCCTACTCGGGCCCTACCAGAATGGGGCACACCCCGTTGAATCAAGTTGGACGAGACCCGAACTGAATAGTGTAGCCTCTTTCTACAGAGCGCATGACCCATGGAGACATGTTTGGCAGGAGTTTCCAGGCTCTCTCAATCTCTTAATGGTATCAGTCTCTCAAGACAGATCTCTGGTATGCCTAAAGTGCCCTGAAGCTGTTTTAGGAGCCTCCGGGGAGGCGATGAGCCCCCCAAATCTGCTACATTTACAGAGAGAAACTGAAGGAATGCCCAGCTGCACTGAGTGGCCTCCAATCAAAGAGGACACCATTCGGACAGATCCGAGGAGAGGAGAGGACAAGGAACATTGGTCACTAGTACCTCAGGAACATGTTTAACTCAACCGAGAGAGAGAAGAGGGGTGACAGGAAAAGCAAGATATAAATTATTAAGTATTATTGTTGTATAAAAGTTAAGGACACTGTGCAGTTGGACCCAGAGACCAAAGGCTCTGGATATGGAACAATTTTTTATTTGGAAATGCCCAAAACAATCAATACCAGTACTGTAAAAGGGTGGTTTGTGGAGTCTCAAGCATGCTGGAGAAAGGTCAGCAATTTTAGGTTCAGCCTTCCACTTACGACATTCCATTCAGTTATGTTGGGATTTTCGAATTGCCTCATGACCTCTTAGTATCCAGACACTTCTCCTCATTTCAGCAAATACTCGTTCCGGTCCTGGGTGACACAACTTACTACCATAGTCCTGAATGAGAAGTTTGGTGGCTCAGTGATGAGGATCAAGGATAATAGGTGAACTGTCTCGGGTTCCAAGCCTTCGGCAAGACGTAGATTCCCTTCGACCCATATAAGCTGACTGGCTTTGTCAAATTCTAAAGTGAGTAATTTGCTTGTAGTGTATACATGCTTACCAGGCTTTTGTTGTTCATATTCCTCAGGAAAGCTGTCTTGTTGGATGTTACGGAACAAAAGATGTTCTGCTGTCACATAGTTCTTAGCTGTAGGTAAACTAGTTTGATTTAAATCACTTTGAATTTGTTGAACTGTGTCTTCAACAAGGTCTTTCCAGGAACTGTACTCACTGGGATCTAAGGAATTTGATGATTGTGTGACACCACAGAATAGACTGGTTTTCCTTTCCACTTTATCTTCAGGGGTTTTAAGGGATTGCAGAATTGGCCACTCTAATTGAGCTTGAAGTATGAGAAGAAGGGTGGGCCTTGACTTATTTTCTTAATCTCTTAATTATATGCAACTGCCTTTATGGAATCCTTTTCCAACTGTCGCTCTGTGCTTCTTAACTTCGGCATAACGAAGTCCTTAGAGGTACAAAGTTGTGGCATATTAGCTTTCATTAATAGGGGTGTTGGATAGCAATTTACTCCATCTACCATCACCCTGGTCATTCTGCTTTGATCGTGTGGCAAAATTCTCATTTCTGTGTGGAATAGTATCACCTTGCTAAAGTCTCTCTACGTTCTGGGATAGTCCTTAAATTTGAGAGGTGATAGAGATATGTAAACATTGCTGAGGCTGTTGTTGCTGCAGAACGTGTGTTGGCCTTGTAATGTCCAACCTAGTCTAGTTTTGATTGCTGCTGGACCTCCAGGGGGCCCAAGGTGTACAGGCTCAAAAGGTGTTATAAGGTGAGTATGGTCTGCTACTATTAACAGAAGGGGTTGTACTTTGTCAATGGGCTGTAAAGGAATGCCTTTCAGGTGTTGATATCTCTGCAATGGGATAATAGTGCTCAGCCAAACCTAAGTGTTTAAAGGCATTTTGGATCTGGTAACTCTGTTGGGGCTGCGATGTAGAGTGTACTCTAAAGGAAACTGCTGCCCCACTGAGTTTCTTTACATCTTGTCGATTTGTTCTTAATGTTAAATCCTCTGTCTGTCCTTGAAGCCCTAATCTCTGAAGAGTAGCATGGTCCTTTCGGATCCAAGAGTAGCATGGTCCTTTCGGATCCATTATCGAGTACTGCATAGGTGTTTAGGGTTCCATTATTGTGTTGTAATACAACAGGAATTGCTTTCAGCAGAACATGCTTGGAACCTTCTGGCCTGTCTAGATACAGGGTTTTGTCCATAGAACTCACTAGAAAGTTAATCTCTGTTTGACATCGGCTATTAACCTCATGAAGGATTTGAAAGTGTTTCCCTCTGCACAGACGACAGGGCTTCTTTAGGGTACAATTTTTAGCTACGTGTGATCGCCCACATTTCCAACAACGCTTGTTGTCTTTGATCCATTTGATTATCTGCTCTGTACTAAACACCTGGAAAGTGGTACACTGGCTTGAGTAATGTTCGGTAGTGTCTCAGTATGGGCACAGAACTCTGAACTGTTCAAATCTCCGTGCTGGTCAGCACCTGAGGAGCTGCCTCTGGGGGTCGGTCAGCTCCATGCAGAACAGAAGCGAGATTAGGCTTTGCTACTGGGCCTGGTCTTGGTTGCACCATCTTACGTCTCTGCTCTTTCCTCTGATTCGAGCTCTTACAGTTTTGACACCAGGATTCAAGCTTGAGCCACTCTGCTAGGCAATAAGGCATGCAATAAATACTACAAAATACTAAATACTAAATATGTAAAAGTAAGTTAAAGAAAAAACTGAGTGTAATCACACCAAGGTCTTTGACTGCTGTACGCACTGAGACAGAAAGACCGTCCAGAGATGCTACGTATTGGAAAGTTTACTTTACTGTTGCCTGCAGACACTTGGATTTTGACTCATTTGTCCATGCTAATCTGCTACCATTTTTCTGCACCCAGTTACTTTTTTCATGTTTCGGAAGTATGGCATTTTCGCTGCGATTTTTCCATTAAGACCACTTATTGTAAAACTTCTCAAGGAGGTAGATGAGTGTAGATGGGTACCAATTGTTTTTGCCAGTTCTTTGTGTACATAAGTGTCTTTTATCTACTGAATTACAATCCTGTAGATAATAACAGTCCTGTAGATGCAGTCCATCCAGTCCTCAACATTGCCTGTTTCTGCAGTATGTGCTTTTTCAAAATACCTTGAACAGCACATGTTAAAACACCAGTCTGCTTTAAAATCATAGACTGGGAGAGACCTTGCTGATGCAGTACACAGTAACTACCTTGTCAAGTTTCAAGTCAAGTCAAGTTTATTTCTATAGCATTTCTCTTAATAGACATTGTCTCAAAGCATTGTTACAGAATTTTAAGAATTAAGGTGAATCATGTGTTTATCCCTGATGAGCCGCCTGGGACGACTGTGGCAAGGAAAAACTCCCTTAGATGTTATGAGGAAGAAACCTTGAGAGGAACCATCCTCATTTGGGTGAGATCAAGAGTGTGATTATAAATCTTTAAAACAATACAAAACACCGGAGAGTGAGAACTAACATGAGCACTGGAATGTAAGATTGTAAATAATATCCTTTCTATAGTCTTATACAGTCAGTTACTGTACTGTTTCTGTAACCAGGAGCAACTTAAAAAATAGCACAACATTTGAGATCATCATAGATCCAACACCAGCTTTTCCATGCCAGAGCATTTAAACACTCAAAGAGGTCCAATGTCCAAACACTACATGAAGTGAAATCCAAATAGCGCTGGTACGTGTCTAGATGGTTTGTGATGTTTGTGGGGTCGGCATCTACTTCTATAAAGGTCCACAATCTACATGAGGTGGCACACAACTGGAGCAGGGGTAACCTCATGATGCTTTGAGATAGGTAGAGAAAAAAAGCATAGCTGCTGTTTATAATATAATATTAACAAGCACAAGTTGATCATGTGCATTTGATCAGATGTACAGGAGCACAAGGTTATGATATGTGTTATTTGTAGGACTGGCTAAAAAGATAAGTTTTTAATCTGCTCTTAAACTTGGAGAATCCCGAACACTGTCGGAAGACTATTCCAAGGTGTAGAAGCTAAATGTAAGAATGCTTTTGTGGACTTTGCTATTCTAGGAACTACTAAAAGTCTAGAGTTTTGAGATCTCAAGGAGCATGACGAATTGTAGCGTGTTAGAAGACTGGATAGATACATGGGAGCTAAACCATTTAGGGCCTTATAGGTAAGTAGCAATACTTTGTAGTCGATTCGAAACTTAATAGGTAGCCAGTGTAGGGATGATAAGATTGGGGTTAAATAGTCATATTTTCTCAACCCTGATTAAGGATGCAGGACAACCACCTAGTAATGCATTACAATAGTCCAGTCTGGAGGTCCTGAATGCAAGGATGAGCTAAACTGGAACTGAACCTTGTGGCACCCCATAATTTACTTGCATTAACCTGGATAGTTTTCCATTTATACTTTATTTCGGCTTCTCCTATTAGGGGTCGCCACAGCAGATCATCCGTATTCATAAACCGCATATTCAATTTGGCACGTTTTACGCTGGATGCCCTTCCTAACGCAACACTCCCTGGCACTAAGAGTGCACTGGGTTGTGCAACCCTAATGGCTGGGGTTGGTTCCCTGACTGGGGATCGAACCCGGGCCGCAGCGGTGAGAGCACCGCATCCTAACCACTAGACCACCAGGGAACCCTGGCTAGCGCTCCATTCAAATCTACAAAATGGTAACGATCAGACAGGTAGGATTTAAACTAGCTTAATGCCTGTCCCTGAATGTTGATGTAATTCTGTAAGCGATGTCATGACCTATAGTGTCAAATGTAGCACTAAGATGTAGTAACACTAACAGAGAAATATAGCCTTTTTCTGAAGCTAAAAACAGGTCATTTGTCTAGAGCAGTTTCTGTGCTATGATGGGGCTGGAAACCTGACTGAAACTCTTCAAATATATTGTTTTCTTGTAAGAAGGAACATGGGCAGACACAATCTTCTCTAAAATTTTGACATAAACGGAAGATTGGAAATGGGTCTGTAATTCGCAAGTTTATTTGGATCCAAATTAGGTTTCCTAATTAGGGGCTTAATAACTCATTAAGTTATTTAAGGACGTGATCTAAATATAGTGAGGAGTTAATAATATTGAGAAAAGGCTTAAACAGCTGTATGTAACACTTATTTCAGTAGTTTAGTTGGAATGGGATCTAACAGACATATTGTTGATTTGGCTTTGGTAATAACATCATACAGCTCTTCCTGTCCTATACGTGTAAAGCAGTATAGTTGTGGAGTTTTAGGTGAGCTTGGAATCAGGAGATGCGGTTACAGGTTGGACCTCCACAATTGTTTTTCTAATACTTACAATTTCTTCAGTAAAGAAATTCAAGTCCTCACTACTAAACTGTGATGGAATACATTTTTCAGATACCTGATTTGTTAATTTAGCCACAGTATTGAAAAGGAACCTGGAACCCAGCCATTATGGATGCACAAGCCAGTGCACTCTTAGTGCCGGTCCCAAGACCGGGTAAATTGGGAGGGTTGCGGATCACGAATGAGAATTTCATACCGGATCGGTCGAGGCCCGGGTTAACAACGACCGCCACAGGTATCATTAGCCGACAGGGTACTGGTGGAAATTGGGCTACTGTTGGCCGAAGGAGGAGAAGGAGAGGAGGAAGACGTCTACAGAGATGGCAGGAAAAGGAACAGTGTAGGAGAGTGGAGGTTCAGGTTGGTACTTTAAATGTTGGTACTATGACTGGTAAAGGAAGAGAGATAGCTGATATGATGGAGAGGAGAAAGGTAGATATGTTGTGTGTTCAGGAGACCAAGTGGAAAGGGAGTAAGGCCAGGAACATTGGATGTGAGTTTAAACTGTTTTATCATGGTGTGGATGGAAAGAGAAATGGTGTAGGGTGATTCTGAAGGAAGAGTACAGTAAGAGTGTAGTGGAGGTGAAGAGAGTTTCTGATAGGGTGATGATCGTGAAGGTGGAAGTTGAAGGGATGATGATAAATGTCATCAGTGCCTATGCTCCACAAGTTGGCTGTGAGATGGAGGAGAAGGAAAGATTCTGGAGTGAATTAGATGAAGTGGTAGATGGTGTACCTAGGAAAGAACGATTGGTGATTGGGGCAGACTTTAATGGTCATGTAGGTGAAGGAAACAGAGGGGATGAGGAGGTGATGGGTAGGTATGGTTTTAAGGAGAGGAATGTGGAAGGGCAGATGGTGGAAGATTTTGCTAAAAGAATGGAAATGGCAGTGGTGAATACGTATTTTAAGAAGAAGGAGGATCATAGGGTAACATATAAGAGTGGAGGAAGGTGCACACAGGTGGACTATGTGCTATGCAGGAGATGCAACCTGAAGGAGATTGGAGACTGTAAGGTGTTGGCAGGGGACAGTGTAGCTAGACAGCATCGGATGGTGGTCTGTAGGATGTTTTGGAGGCGAAGAAGAAGAGGAAGATTGTGGAAACTAAAGGAGGAAGAGTGTAGTGTGAGGTTCAGGGAAGAGGTCAGACAGAGGCTCGGTGGTGTTGAAGAGGTGTTGGATGATTGGGCAACTACTGCAGGAGTGATGAGGAGGCAGCTAGAAAAGTACTTGGTGTGACATCTGGAAATAGAAAGCAAGACAAGGAGACGTGGTAGTGGAATGAGGAAGTGCAGGAGAGCATAAGGAGAAAGAGGTTGGCAAAACAGAAGTGGGATAGACAAAGTGAAGAGAAAAGTAGGCAGGAGTACAAGGAGATGCGGCAGCAGGTAAAGAGGGATGTGGTGAAAGCCAAGGAAAAGGCATATGAGTAGCTGTATGAGGTTGGACACTAAGGAAGGAGAAAAGGATTTATACCGATTGGCCAGGCAGAGGACCGAGCTGGGAAGGATGTACTGCAAGTTAGAGCAGTAAAGGATGGAGAGGAAATGTGTTGACTAGTGAGGAGAGTGTGTTGAGAAGGTGGAGGGAGTATTTTGAGCAGCTGATGAATGAGGAAAATCAGAGAGAGAAGGTTGGATGATGTGGAGTTGGTGAAGCAGGATGTAGATAGGATTAGTAAGGAGGAAGTGAGAGCAGCGATTAAGAGGATGAAGAGTGGAAAGTCGGTTGGACCAGATGACATACCGTAGAAGCGTGAGATGTTTAGGAGAGATGGCAGTGGAGTTTTTAACCAGATTGTTTAACAGGATTTTGGAAGGTGAGAAGATGCCTGAGGAATGGAGAAGAGTGTGCTGGTACCGATCTTTAAGCATAAAGGAGATGTGCAGACCTGCAGTAACTACAGGGGAATTAAGTTGATCAGTCACACCATGAAGTTATGGGAAAGAGTAGTGGAAGCCAGGCTGAGAGAAGAGGTGACCATCTGTGAGCAACAGTATGGTTTCATGCCGAGGAAGAGCACCACAGATGCCTTATTTGCTTTGAGGATGTTGACGGAGAAGTATAGAGAAGGACAGAAGGAATTGCATTGTGTGTTTGTGGATTTAGAGAAAGCGTATGACAGAGTGCCAAGAGAGGAGTTGTGGTATTGTATGAGGAAGTCAGGTGTGTCAGAGAAGTATGTGAGGGTGGTGCAGGACATGTATGAGGACAGTGTGACGGCAGTGAAGTGTGCAGTAGGTACGACAGACTGGTTCAGGGTGAAGGTTGGACTGCATCAAGGATCGGCCCTGAGCCCTTTCCTGTTTGCAGTGGTGATGGACAGGTTGACGGACGAGGTCAGACAGGAGTCTCCCTGGACTATAATGTTTGCGGATGATATTGTGATTTGTGGTGAGAGTAGGGAGCAGGTTGAGAAGAGCCTGGAGAGGTGGAGATATGCGCTGGAGAGAAGGGGAATGAAAGTCAGTAGGAGTAAGACAGAATACATGTGTGTGAATGAGAGGGAGGGCAGTGGAGTGATGCGGTTGCAGGGAGAAGAGCTGGAGAAGGTGGAGGAGTTCAGGTACCTGGGGTCAACAGTGCAAAGTAATGGAAAGTGTGTTAGAGAAGTAAAGAAAAGAGTGCAGGCAGGGTGGAGTGGGCGGAGAAGAGTGACAGGAGTCATTTGTGATAGTAGGGTATCAGCAAGAATGAAAGGGAAAGTTTATAGGACTGTGGTGAGACCTGCAATGTTGTATAGATTAGAGACAGTGGCATTGAGTAAAAGACAGGAGGTGGAGCTGGAGTTAGCAGAGATGAAGATGTTAAGGTTTTTGTTAGGAGTGACGAGGATAGACAGGATTAGAAATGAGTTTATTAGAGGGACAGCGCATGTAGGATGTTTTCGTGACAAGGTGAGGGAGGCGAGATTGAGATGGTTTGGACATGTGCAGAGGAGGGACATGAATTATATTGGTAGAAGAATGCTGAGGATGGAGCCACCAGGTAGGAGGAAAAGAGGAAGGCCAAGGAGGAGGTTCATGGATGTGGTGAGGGAAGACATGCAGGTAGTTGGTGTGAAAGAGGCAGATGTAGAGGACAGGGTGGTATGGAGACGGATGATCCGCTGTGGCGACCCCTAATGGGAGCAGCCGAAAGAAGAAGAAGAAGAAGATTGAAAAGGAACCTGGGATTGTTTTTGTTGTTTTTCTATGAGTTTGCTCCGGTGCTCAGCTCTAGCAGCGTTTAGCACCTGTCTGTAGCTGAGCATACTGTGTTTATATGCAATTATAAATACCTACCATTTATTTTTTCTCCATTTTCTTTCCAGACTATGGACTGCTCTTTTGGGGGCATGCGTATAACTATTATACCATGGTGCAGGTGTTTTTTCTCTAACCTTTTTTAATCGAGTGGGAGCTGTCTAATGTGCTAGTGAGGATACTGTCTATGTTGTTACCTTGTGTCTAATTGCTGTGCTCAGTCTTGCAATGGTGTATAACCTGTGACTGTCTTCCATAATCTCACCTTTGTAGCAGAGTTTGGCTGTCCCTCACCGAGGTTTAAGCCTCCTTCCAGTGGTGGACGAAGGACATAAACTACAGTAGGTTAAATATTACTAATTATTTTTGTCACAAGACTGTTGCTTAATCAACTCACTGTATGTGAAAAGACTCTAAAGTTACTCTTAGCACACCAATCTATTAATAGAATGATATTAATGAGTCAAACACTGATTGATATATACATATTTACATTTCCATTAAATTTTTATTCCATGAAATTCTATTACTTCAGAAAAATCACGCAAATAAGTTGACAGGTGTTGTGGCAAGTTAGAGTCAGGAGCCTCTTCCATCTTTTATTGCTCTCAAAATGTTTCAGCAAGTGTACATACAAGTTCAGAACCAAGTATGCACTCTACCCTGATTGGTGGCTTGTTGCATGCTTGACCAGTTAAATTTGTATCCACTTATAAATAAAAAGAACGACTGATTTTGTAAAATGTAGTTACCGTATTTTCCGGATTATAAGCTGCTACTTTTTTCCCCACGCTTTGAACCCCGCGGCTTAAACAACGAAGCGCCTAATTTATGAATTTTTCCTGGGTTTTTCCTGGTTTCATAAACTTCAAGCCAAAAAACTGAGCGACATAACATTAGACCAATGAAATTTCCGAATGGAAAAGAAAAACCACACTTCACCTGTGTTCTGAGCTGCACGCCATCGGGAGAAAAAACTTCACAGATGGTGATTTTTAAACGCACGACTATGCCAAAAGATAAACTCTCGAGATAAATTGTTGTGAAAGGAAGTAGGAAGACAGTGAACAATGACTTTCTTGGTAGGCTACTGTTTAGATACAAGCCGTTGTAACGCATTGAGTCTGGGTCAAGGGATAGCTCGCTAACTTTAGGTTACTTACGTAACCCCGGTTCTCTGATAAC
Organism: Silurus meridionalis; assembly: GCF_014805685.1. Classification (NCBI taxonomy): domain Eukaryota; kingdom Metazoa; phylum Chordata; class Actinopteri; order Siluriformes; family Siluridae; genus Silurus; species Silurus meridionalis. Next base: position 8,362,573 of record NC_060904.1, on the reverse strand, counting down.
AGGAGTGAGGTATCTCACTATGGGAATCGCCTCGGGCGTGACCAATCCTGGAAGCATCAATCACACCACGTCTGTTGGCGGGAGTCCCGCCTCCCTATATACGCCGCTGCTGGCGGTCCCTGCCTCATTCTCACATATCTCTTCTCCGTGCACTGCAAGGAGGGAAGTGTGGTGAGATACCTCACTCCTGTTATCAGAGAACCGGGGTTACGTAAGTAACCTAAAGTTCTCTTTCAAACATTGTTCGGTATCTCACTATGGGATATAGACAACTCCCGTATTGCAGATATGCTGTCCGAAGCAGGTGTCAACCAACTCAGTGATGTGATAAAAAGAGACAATCCCTCTCACTGAAGAGAGTGGAAAAATGAGAGAAATGACAAACATCCGATCCACGATGTTTCCATCATCTGTTGTCATTCCCTTTCATATACACGTATACATGACCAAAATACATCTATATAAACATATCCATACATATATATATATATATATATATATATATATATATATATATATATATATATATATATATATATATATATATATATACATACATACATACATACAATATATACACAAATATATATTACACACTCAGGACGGAATGAGCCAGCGAAATCTCCGTGACATCCAGCCTTTAAAAACGGACAAAAGTGTGTGGCGAAGCCCACTCACGAGAAATCCAAAGCAAACCGCATACAGGAGTTATGAACTGACAAAGCATGAAGTTCACTAACCCACTTCGCGGTAGAAAGAGCCAATAACAAAGCAACCTTAAGCGACAGGAGCTTTAAGTCAATACTCCCTATCGGCTCAAAAGGAGACTGAGAGTGCGTGCTCAGGACCACTGACTGATCCCATGGCGGAACCAGTGGCTTTGAGAACGTCCTCAGGCGCTGCACCCCCTTCATAAACCTGCACACGAGCGGGTGATGACCAATAGTATTACCGTCAATCCCTACGTGGCATGCAGAAACAGCGGCGAGATAAACCTTAACGGTTGAAAAAGCCCTGCCCTTATCCAAAAGTTCTTGCAAAAAGCACAACACATCTGCCACAGAACAGTGAAAAGGGATGATATATCTCTGAGCACACCATAGTTCAAACACATTCCATTTCCTATCATATGCAGAGCGCGTCGAAGCTGCTCTTGCATTCTGAATCGTCTTAATCACCCTCGGAGGCAAACCAGTGACTCTGAGATTCATCCTCTCACGGGCCAGGCCCAGAGAGCTACTCTGTCGGTGCGGGTGAAAAATCTCTCCAGCGCTTGCGAGAGGAGATCCCTGCGCAACGGGAGAGGCCAGGGTCGATCGTGCAGGAGTTGGAATATCTCCGTCAGCCACACTTTCCCTGGCCAGTTCGGAGCAATTAGTATGACAGAGTGACCGCCTTCTCTTACTCTTTGTAGAGTCGGCACGATCAAACTTAGTGGAGAAAATGCGTAAAGCAGAATGTTTGGCCACGGGTGGGCTAACGCATCCACACCCATAGGTGCACCGTTTCTCGCCAGAGAAAAGAACAGAGCGATCACCTTGCGATTGAGGTGGCGCTTCGGACATAAGCGCTGTGCCGTAACCCAGCACTGAAACTGTCTCATTTGCAACAGTCCCAACGGTATGACAGACACTGCCGAAGCCATCAGCCCCAGCAGGAGTAAACAGAGTCTGAATGGAACTTTCCTTCCTCTCTGGAAAAGAGAGAGACAACTGCGAATCGACCTGATGCGCTCTTCTGATAGGAAAGCCTGATACAGGTCTGAGTTCAATCTGAGACCCAGGTATATTATTTCCTGTGTGGGCACCAAGCAGCTTTTTGTCTCGTTTATCCTGAAACCTAAGCCAGTCAGGTGAGACAGAAGCACACTCGTATCCACCTCCGCTTGCTGCCGTGACGGAGCACAGAGAAGGAGATAGGATATTTCCTGTGTGCCGGATAAATGCTTATGTGGTAATACGCGTCCTTCAGATCCACTGACGTAAACCTCTGTCTCTGGGATGAATAACACTGTACAAAGCTTTCAATGTGAGCATCTTGAACTTGTACTTTCTGAGGTGTTTGTTGAGGTTCCGTAAATCCAGAATGGGACGGAGACCCCCCCCCCTTTCTTGGGAACGACAAAGTACCGGGAATAAAAGCCGAGCCAGCTGTCCTCTCGCAGCACTGATCGAATTACCCCTTTGCTCAGTAAGGAGGTTATTTCATCTTTCAAATCCTGAGCAGATTTTGCGCGCCAACTCTCCGCGCGAGCAGAGAGCGGGCCTCTGTGGCTCTCGCTTACAGACGGCGCGGTGGCACCATCTGGCGGCGGAGCCGGGGGTTGCAACTCTGATTCGAGTTCTTTTATTGTGTGTGTGGATTTTTTCACTTTTCCCTTTATTACACACATCTGTGCCCTCAGCCCACTGCCTGGATGCACAGAACAAATCTTTAATATTTTTGAACAAACATGACACATTTTGCTCTCTCTCTTGCATAACCCCGCAGGTGGAGAGGGGAGAAGTAACTTTCCGGGCACTGGGGGAACTGGTGCCAACACTCCAACCGGAGAAATTTTGTTCGTCGAACACAGTCTTTGAAACGCTCCCCAACGCCTTTTCGCTGGAGGGGGAGGACAAGACTCCTGAGATGAGTAAAGGGGTGCTACAGAAACTCCGAGAGTGCTGCCACCTCTCTTTTGACCCAAAATCAGACCACAGGTTAGGTCGCCCGCCTTTTCTTCCCTCCCTGAGGGTCCGCTGGGCGATGCCTTGCAGCTGCCGCTGCAAAAGAGGTCTTGTTCCTGGGCTGGGGCTGTTTCTGGCGAGCCTCCCCGCGCATTGACTGCTGGGGTGGGGGTTGCCTAGGGGCCCTGAAACCAGGCTGTCTCTCTCTGGATGCAGGGGCGAAATATGATTGTGCGGGTTGGGGAGGGCGAGCAGGAGGCTTTCTTGGGAGGGGTTTGTACATCCCCAAAGCCTCCATATCGTGCACCTCCAGTCTAGAGAAACCCTTAACGGGCACTCTATGCGAGAAGGGTTTGTCCCAAAAACGACGCATTTCTGTGACACACGCCGGTACAGCAGGAATCAGCTGCTTAACTGGGGAAGTGCGCGATGGCAGCCTCTTCCCATCATATAAATCCCTCTCAGCGTCGGGATGCACCTGCTGAGATGGCCTTTCGATGTAAAGTTTTTTGGCTGCTCTCCTACACACCTCCACAAGGTCCAGCTCACCTGGCATGGGGGAAGGGCCCGTAGCACTTCCAGGCCTGGAGAGAAGATCAGGAGGGAGGATAGCATCCTCCTCATCGTCCTCCAAATCTTCCTCCAAAAAATGAGCGACCTCATCATCTTCCTCTTCCTCACCCTTGTTATCCAGTAGAGAGTTTGATTTGAAGAGTGAAGGAAGGACAGGAGAAACCTCGTCCATCAACTCTCCCCAGTTGCACTGTGCTTGCGAAGCAGCCTCGTCCCTCTCTGCAGGGAGCGGAGAGAGACATGGGTCTCCTTTATTCGCGGCCGCGACTCACAGGCGGCGCTCCCGAACCCTTGACGGGAAAAGAGTGCAGTGCGGGCAGCACTCAGGGTTAGCGAGCACGGTTTGAGCGTGCCGAACTCCTAAGCACACGATGCACAGGGGATGAGAGTCTTTTGCCGAGATCGTAGACCCGCATGCACACGGTCGGGATTGAACTTTCCCCGCCGTGCACCCGGATGAACTCGCAGTCGCCATAACGGAGGTGCAATCACCGGAAAAAAAAAGGAAACAACAAGATCACCACGACGTGCTTCTCGAAACGGGTCTCGAACGATAATTCTGATACTCCCTTGACGCAATGTGAAAAGAAAACAGCAGAAGGGAATATCCGCTTTGACAGTGGATATTTTCCCCAAGAAGCAGCCGCGCTCGGAGACGTACCTTAACGGCCTGTCTGTGAACAGTTAAGCGACCGCCCCCAGAGGATCTGCTGAGGATAGCTTTCTAAAAGGATCTTCACGGGGAAGATAACGATATACGCCCTATATACGCCAGCAGCGGCGTATATAGGGAGGCGGGACTCCCGCATCACTGTCGTGATTGGTCTGTCAGCCGACAGACGTGGTGTGATTGATGCTTCCATGATTGGTCACGCCCGAGGTGTTTCCCATAGTGAGATACTGAACGAATGTTTGAAAGAGAACTCCAGTTGCAACAGAAATCATATAAGCACAGACAGGTTTCCAAAACTCGTGCTTTTTTATTTTTCTTGGCAACAGCGTAACGGGTTAGTCAAATAAACTTATTTCACCCGTTATACCATGTAACAGACACTGTCTTTCGTTCAAGCCTGTGTAAAGTTCATTAGTGTTAGTGTAGACATGCTTATAGACAGGTGCCGCTTATTTATGTTTAAAATAAAAATCTTTGTAAAATTCAGTGGGTGCGGCTTATATTTGGGTGCGCTTAATATTCCGGAAATTACAGTAAGTAAAAATTACAATATTTGCCTGTCTGAGGCTATAACTAGTCTGCTTAGCATGTTTAACAACATGCATTTCAAAATGCATAGAAACAACAATGACTGCTGGAAGAGAAACCAGACATAAAACAGCATGAAGCATTTTTCCTTTTATTGCTCAGCAGTAAAAAGTACAGTGTATGTGCTACAATACAAAATAAGTTGAACATGTGATTCCCTCTCCTAAAAACTGTGTAAAGCAGTCCACGATAAACCCAATATTTTTCCTACGAATCCTTCCTAAATGTAAAATTGAAAATAACAAGATGATAAAAGATTAAAAGAAAAACACAGACAATAAAATCGGTATATGACAACAGAAACCGTTACTGAGCTGACTCAATATGTGGTACATTTACTAAAAGACTGACTGAATACCATGTTCATACATATGCTCAAAGTAAATATTGCAGTATAAAATATTTTTCTCTGATTTGATCAGTTTATTCTAATACTTTTACTCTATTACATCCAGTGTTTTTTTGTTTAATACTCATAATCATCCAAAAGAAAAAACCTGTACAATACAGCAATAAACACCAGAGGAGAACTACAGAGTGACAACTTTTGGTCTTATTCTTTCAGCATAAAACAATGCTGTCCAAGACTGGACAAACCTCAACGCTCACAAGAAAACAATTTTAAAGGCAGAAGACATACATGAACAGACAAAACGGCTTCCTCGTTCCACACATTATGGAGCTTTCCTTTTTAAAAGCACCTGCTTTTTGTCATTAGGGATTGCAGACACTATCTACCACCATTTTCTGAGCTAATACGAGTGCCACTGTATTGATAAAGGAACCCAGTTTAATGGCTCAGCAGAAACAATACACTAAGCATGTAAGAATACAAAATTTGCCAACACAGCTAAGCTCAACCTATCAAGCTAATATCATTGTGTGTTAAAAACATGAAATTTATAGGAACAATTTAGAACAGTGGTATCCACGAATGCTGCAACACATAATATGATCCCTAATCACACACAGACAGATGTATTCTCTGACAGACATGATCTCAGGTTTGTCACACGTTCCTACAGCCAGGTCCATACGTATTTAGACGGTGACATGTTTTATGTGATTTTGCCGCTATACACCATCACAGTGGGTTTGAAATTAAGCAAGCAAGATGTGATTGAAGTGGAGACCATAACTCAAATCCTTAGCATTTTGTGAAGTAAGCAACTGAATGCTTAGCAAAGCATTGCTAGTTCATCTGATTACTTTACATGTACATTAAATGTCACACAACTGACTGTATAAGACTGTAGAAAGGACATTTCTCATAATCACACACTCTGGTGCTTAGGGTATTTCTCACTCACCGGTGTATTGTATTGTTTTTTTTTTTTAAGACTTTTTAATATTTTTAAGACCTCTTGATATCACCAAAATGAGGATGGTTTCCCCCTTTTAGTCTGGTTCCTATCAAGGTTTCTAATACAATCTAAGATTACCACAGATTTGCTCATCGAGGATTAATACACATAATTCACTTATATTGAAACTTTTTGTTCTGTAAAGCTGCTTTGAGACAATGTCCATTGTGAAAAGCGCTATAGATATAAATAAGAATTGAAACTTGAATATATAAATGCAGATATTTCATAATCAGTTAATGCAATACTTTTTCAACTCCTTGAAAAAAAGCTAACAAAGTCTACACGTCAATCACATCTTGACCGCTTCACTTCGAACCTATTTTGTGGCCATACAGAGGCACAATTACGAAAAATGGACTGAATAAATATGTGAGAAACCAGTGATGCCACATGCAAATGGACACAGTAACACAGTGCTGTCTACAAGGGGACTATAGACTTTTCAAATAATCCCTGCGCTGGTGACTCATAAGGACAAAATCTCTTTAAAATTCTCTTTATTTCATGACACTCCATACTACACCTCTTCCGACACCACAAGGTTTAGGTGCCTCCCTGAACCCAGGCACATACCAAATGCCACCTGCTTTCGCATCGACTCGCACACACAGGCAATTCAAGTTCATCAGGCTTTTAAGTTTTTAAGTGTTTTGGGTAAGATCACACACATCTTTACAGCATACATTGCATTGCTTTATATTCCAAGCCACTTGAACACCACAGAAACCACACACACACTGCTTTTATCCAAAAAAGACATAAAAACCCTTATCACAATTAAGCATCTGTAGAAAATGTACATCAGGAAAAAATATGCAAGGGGCCTTACCCTTACAGCAAGAGTGCTCTTAATTCATTCGTTTGTCTTTTTAAACTTGTATATATATCTTAGTGTATATATATATATATATATATATATATATATATATATATATATATATATATATATATATAAAGCTCAGTCTCTGAAGGTTCACCAAAGAATATATATTTATAATATAATATATATAATATTAAAAAAAAAACTTTGAGTAAGAAAAAAAAGAAAACAGACAAGCTTTGATAATGGTGACATGCTCAGATGTCAGAGGCCTTGTCTCTGTTGATGAAGAGAGTCTCTTGGCAGAAAGGGTTAACCAGCACAACCCCACTGTCGCTGAAGTCACCATTAGGGGGTAAGCATGTCTCCCGCTCCTGAAATATAGGAGTTCAATATTCAGTTATTGCATTTAAACTCAGGGGTGTTGACTGACATTGCGGCTGTGTATGCACACGTAGATTGCCAAGGATTAAAGAAGGTTTGTGGATAAGAATATGGAGGGGAAAGATGATGGCAGCATGTACAGTAGGTGGTGCTAAAGACCAGGAGAGCAATCCTAAAAGCGAGCTTACAGTCTGTTTCAGTTCCTTGTACACTACAAACATGCCACAAGACAAGTCATTAAAATAGACTATCACACAAATATGTACAGTAGATAATATGTACAATAAAAATGTATAGAGTAATAATAAATCTTTTATGTGCTGTAGCATTACAATTGCCTTCACGTCACTTCAATATGAGCAGCAAACCTTAGAGAATGCCCTTTTACACAGCATGATGGTGTAGAAAAATCCAAGTTGCCCAAGTCATTTACATTTTGCTGACGTCTTTATCCAGAGTGAATAACAATTGTATTATTTATATATACAACTGAGCAGTTAAGAGTTAAACCTTGCTCAGGGGGCCAGCAATAGAAGCCTGGACATGGTGGGATTTAAACTTACAACCCTCTAATCAGACATCGACTGAATTACCACTACAAGTGCCCTGACCTAAACCCAACTGAAAACCTCTGGAATATATTTTAATGATGACTTTGCACCATGCCTTCTTAACTGACTCCAGCGCGCAACCTTACTAATGCTCTTGTGGATGAATAGGCAAAAACCAAAATATAGAGGAATGGTGAATAAAACTGTAATTTTTTGTAATTTAATTTAAACAAAAGATCAAAAACTGAAAAAAACCCAGACAAATTAGCAGACATCCATGCTCATATTTACTATATTTATTATAGAAGGGCACTGTATGGGAGCAATCCAGCAATCTTCACTATGCTCAACCTGGGAGCAGCGCAGGGTCACCTGGGAATTAGTGATCAAGGACTTAATAAAAAGCTTTTCATCCAGGTTCTACAGTTTTTTCAGGGCATAGCAACATAGCTAGGGTAAATTCACCTTGTAATTTTGGAGTCTAAATTCATGCTCACGTACCATTACCCAAATTAATGTACACTTAGAAAAAAAGTTATTTCCGATAATCAAACCCAGGAGAGAATTACATGTATGTATGAACTATATGTATGAACTACTGTATATTTACATTCCAATCAAATTCATACCAATCTCTCTAAATACCTTGCCAGTCGGCTACAATTAATGTACTTAAGAAGGACATGAACTTATGAAAAATCAAGAATTCATATACATTATTAGAAATATACACTTTTTAGTGATTTAGAGAAGCTAGTGATTAGGAAGAAATTTGTGTCCACAGAACCTATGCATATGCACATAGTCGTGTCTACAAAACCTATGTAACCTTTATAGTCATTAAACTAGTTCACCATATTACTTTAATCTTTTAAGATTAAGGAAAGATGTAAGTAGGAATGTGTAGTTCTAGTTGTGCAACTGGTTTGAGAATCGTACATCGACAGTTTCCAGTGGCAGTATCTCGCGAGGGAGTTCCACAGCATGGCGGTTGAAGTAGTCCATGGTGATGGTGTTGTTCCAGTAGCTCAGGTTGTTCTCATGACTGGCTGATTTCTTTTTCTTTCTCATGCAGCACACAGTCAGCAACACAGCTATGAGGGAGAAGAGAGTCATAAATATTATATATATATATATATATATATATATATATATATATATATATATATATATATATATATATATATATACAGTACAGACCAAAAGTTTGGAGTTTTCTTTATTTTCATGACTATGAAAATTGTAGAGTCACACTGAAGGCATCAAGGGCTATTTGACCAAGAAGGAGAGTGATGGGGTGCTGCGCCAGATGACCTGTCCTCCACAGTCACCGGACCTGAACCCAATCGAGATGTTTAGGGGTGAGCTGGACCGCAGAGTGAAGGCAAAAGGGCCAACAAGTGCCAAGCATCTCTCGGGGAACTCCTTCAAGACTGTTGGAAGACCATTTCAGGTGACTACCTCTTGAAGCTCATCAAGAGAATGCCAAGAGTGTGCAAAGCAGTAATCAAAGCAAAAGGTGGCTACTTTGAAGAACCTAGAATATGACATTTTTCAGTTGTTTCACACTTTTTTGTTATGTATATAATTCCATATATAATTACACGTGTTCATTCATAGTTTTGATGCCTTCAGTGTGAATCTACAATTTTCATAGTCATGAAAATAAAGAAAACTCTTTGAATGAGAAGGTGTGTCCAAACTTTTGGTCTGTACTGTATATATATATATATATATATATATATATATATATATATATATATATATATACAGTGAGGAAAATAAGTATTTGAACACCCTGCTATTTTGCAAGTTCTCCCACTTAGAAATCATGGAGGGGTCTGAAATTGTCATCGTAGGTGCATGTCCAGAAAAAATCCAGAAATCACAATATATGATTTTTAAACTATTTATTTGTATGATACAGCTGCAAATAAGTATTTGAACACCTGTCTATCAGCTAGAATTATGACCCTCAAAGACCTGTTAGTCTGCCTTTAAAATGTCCACCTCCACAACATTTATTATCCTAAATTAGATGCACCTGTTTGAGGTCGTTAGCTGCATACAGACACCTGTCCACCCCATACAATCAGTAAGAATCCAACTACTAACATGGCCAAGACCAAAGAGCTGTCCAAAGACACTAGAGACAAAATTGTATACCTCCACAAGGCTGGAAAGGGCTATGGGAAAATTGCCAAGCAGCTTGGTGAAAAAAGGTCCACTGTTGGACAATCATTAGAAAATGGAAGAAGCTAAACATGACTGTCAATCTCCCTCGGACTGGGGCTCCATGCAAGATCTCACCTCGTGGGGTCTCATTGATCCTAAGTAAGGTGAGAAATCAGCCCAGAACTACACGGGAGGAGCTGGTCAATGACCTGAAAAGAGCTGGGACCACTGTTTCCAAGGTTACTGTTGGTAATACACTAAGACGTCATGGTTTGAAATCATGCATGGCACGGAAGGTTCCCCTGCTTAAACCATCACATGTCCAGGCACGTCTTAAGTTTGCCAATGACCATTTGGATGATCCAGAGGAGTCATGGGAGAAAGTCATGTGGTCAGATGAGACCAAAATATAACTATTGGGTTATAATTCCACTAAACGTGTTTGGAGGAAGAAGAATGATGAGTACCATCCCAAGAACACCATCCCTACTGTGAAGCATGGGAGTGGTAGCATCATGTAGCAGTGTGTGCAAACCTGGTGAAAAACTACAGGAAACGTTTGACCTCTGTAATTGCAAACAAAGGCTACTGTACCAAATATTAACATTGACTTTCTCAGGTGTTTAAATACTTATTTGCAGCTTTATCATACAATTAAATAAATAGTTGAAAAAACATACATTGTGATTTCTGGATTATTTTTTTTAGATTATGTCTCTCACAGTGGACACAGTTTAAATTATGTCTCTCCACTGTGAGAGACATAATCTAAAAAAAAAAAATCCAGAAATCACAATGTATGATTTTTCAACTATCTATTTGTATGCTACAGCTGCACCTGAACACCTAAGAAAGTCAATGCAATTACAGAGGTCAAACTTTTCCTGTAGTTTTTCACCAGGTTTGCATACACTGCAGGAGGGATATTGGCCCACTCCTCCACACAGATCTTCTCTAGATTATTCAGGATTCTGGCCTGTCGCTGAGAAACACGGAGTTTGAGCTCCCTCCAAAGACTCTCTATTGGGTTTAGGTCTGGAGACTGGCTAGGCCATGCCAGAACCTTGATATGCTTCTTACAGAGCCACTCCTTGGTTATCCTGGCTGTGTGCTTCGGGTCATTGTCATGTTGGAAGACCCAGCCTCGACCCATCTTCAATGCTCTAACTGAGGGAAGGAGGTTGTTCCCCAAAATCTCGCAATACATGGCCCCGGTCATCCTCTCCTTAATACAGTGCAGTCGCCCTGTCCCATGTGCAGAAAAACACCCCCAAAGCATGATGCTACCACCCCCATGCTTCACAGTAGGGATGGTGTTCTTGGGATGGTACTCATCATTCTTCTTCCTCCAAACACGTTTAGTGGAATTATGAGCCAAAAGTTATATTTTGGTCTCATCTGACCACATGACTTTCTCCCATGACTCCTCTGGATGATCCAAATGGTCATTGGCAAACTTAAGACATGCCTGGACATGTGATGGTTTAAGCAGGGGAACCTTCCGTGCCATGCATAATTTCAAACCATGACGTCTTAGTGTATTACCAACAGTAACCTTGGAAACGGTGGTCCCAGCCCTTTTCATTGACCAGCTCCTTCCGTGTAGTTCTGGGCTGATTTTTCACCTTCCTTAGGATCATTAAGACCTCACGAGGTGAGATCTTGCATGGAGCCCCAGTCCGAGGGAGATTGACAGTCGTTTAGCTTCTTCCATTTTCTAATGATTGCTGCAACAGTGGACCTTTTTTCACCAAGCTGCTTGGCAATTTCCCCGTAGCCCTTTCCAGCCTTGTGGAGGTGTACAATTTTGTCTCTAGTGTCTTTGGACAGCTCTTTGTTCTTGGCCATGTTAGTAGTTGGATTCTTACTGATTGTATGGGGTGGACAGGTGTCTTTATGCAGCTAATGACCTCAAACAGGTGCATCTAATTTAGAATTAATAAATGTTGTGGAGGTGGACATTTTAAAGGCAGACTAACAGGTCTTTGAGGGTCAGAATTCTAGCTGATAGACAGGTGTTCAAATACTTATTTGCAGTTGTATCACACAAATAAATAGTTTAAAAATCATACATTGTGATTTCTGGATTTTTTTTTTTTTAGATTATGTCTGTCACAGTGGACATGCACCTACAATTACAATTTCAGACCCCTCCATGATTTCCAAGTGGGAGAACTTGCAAAATAGCAGGGTGTTCAAACACTTATTTTACTCACTGTATATATATATATATATATATATATATATATATATATATATATATATATATACACACAAACACAAACAGACACACACACACACACACACACACACACACACACACACACACACACACACACACACACACACACACACAGTATTAGGCCAGTGGAGTCAATGTAGTTTACTGAGGGGCATCCAATGCTCAGATACTCACAGCAGGAGGAGACAGGCACACTGATAACAAGCACCACCCATACAATATCCATTTTGGTCAGGCAAATGGTGGCAGGGTTTTCGGCTGAGTCAAGATCAGGGTGTGATTGGTTCCCTGAGCCCCAGTGTCCTCTTGGGGTGGGAGGTGGTCTACTCGAGACTAACTCGTTGGCACGTGAATCATTTATGAGACGGGGAGACAGTTTCATTGATATATTTAAACTGCTATTAATGGAGCCAGTGCCTGTGTCTGTTACAATAGTCTGGGAGATGAAACCATCACTGGTTATGGTGACAGGGGTATTTGTGCCACCTAATGTCTTTGTTGAGCTGCCATCTACAGAAATGCTAACAGCCCCATTTGAGAAGGTAACTTTATTTGTTTTTGACTGCTTAGTTGTGTCAAGAGGAACATAGGTGGGCAGACTGGGAGACTCTGATGTGGACACAGGCACGTTCTCTAAAACCTCAAGGTTTTCAGGAGCATCACGTAGTGTGATGGCATGAGCACGGTGCCCATGGTTTTTCTCCAGTGCCACAGCATGGATGGATGTCCCTGATGGCATCATTGAAGAGTAGGCATAACTGGGCTCGGTTGGCTCTTCAACTCTCATCCCTTGGGTCTTTTCAGTGGACCTCAATTGCTCAAAATTATTTTTGGACCTTGGTTGGAAATGCTCAGTTCTTTGAAGCCCCTCAGCAGCCAGATTCTCAGAAACAGCACTGGAATTCAACAACATGGATAATGCAGTCATGGATCTGGAGCTGGTTCTTTTAGAATCAGGTCCAACAGAGTTCTGAATCAAAGAATGGTCTCTTGATTTAATACTAAGCATTGGACTTAGTCCAAAACTAGACTTGACTGTTGTAGTGTGACCCATGCGAGGCATGGAGGCATCATGACCCATGAAAGTGGGCTGGTCTCCATTACTAGATTCCTTCCACCAGCCAGGAGGGTTTGAAGAATGTAACATGGAGACAAGGCTCCGTGGTTTCCAACTTGGGGAGAGCTCCTCTGCAAAGGACACCAGCTTCTCTGGTACTGACAGGATCAGAAGAATGCCTAAAGGGGCAATGGAGAGAGAGGTGAAGTCAGAAAAACATTGGAATAATAATCATATTTTAAATAATGACCTGTGCAGTACAACTCTTCTCGTATCACTAAGCAAAAAAAATCTAATAATTATATGCATTATATTTATATTATATTATAATGCAATCATCACCAAATTCAATATTCACCAAAACTTTGACCCGAAAAATATTTACATTTGCGAATTTGATTAAATATTATATATTATTAAGGCTTTATGTTTAAACAGTGTCAAACTGAGCATTTTTTATATTTAATTGCAGATGTCAATGAGCATTGACTTCAATTGTTCTATTTTTGCCTTTGAATACTGCAGACTACCAGCACAACCACTGTGTGTTGCACTGTGCTACTTTCAATGGCACCACTGTTGTTCTTTATATACTGTCACGGTGTCAGCAGACAAATCATTTGAACTTATAGGAGCACGTTATGTAGTAATTACATTAAAAAAGTCTTATATTTTTTATACAGATGTATGCAGAAATTGTATCAAAAGTATAAACATTTGCATGTTCAACAGCTGCACATTTTTTGTGGTTTAACTGGAGCTTTTGGAATGTGTTTAAGTTTCACAGTTTTGGCTAGAAATGGACATTGATTTAAAATTGTATTTCCATCTTTAACCTATATCCATTTCTGCAATCTCTGAAAAAAAAAACCTTAACTGACAGTGAAACACAGTCGTCTTGAGCTGTAGGAAAACTTTTTCATTGAAAATTTAAACTGAATATTATTATTTGCAGGGATAATAAAGATTTGTAATTGTGAACTACAGTGCTTTTAAAATTCTATATACTGGTAGTAACTACTATATATATATATATATATATATATATATATATATATATATATATATATATATATATATATATATATATATATATATATATGAAAAACACAATTTGCAACACAAATCTCTTTAACAAAGGTCTGTAACAATTAAGCATTACGTCAAATAATTTTTGTATTTGTAATACTGAGCTTAACATTGGCCTGTATACATAAGAACTGCACGGCTGTTTAATTGAAAATGTAATTAATGTATTGTACATTTTCATAATTTCATTAATTATTTCATTATCGTTATCACTTATGACCAATCAATTAATAAATACAGAATGGCCCTTAAATTGGAAAAAAAAGGTAGAGTACTGTATATACAGTGGAACCCGGTTATGTCGATGTCCTAGGGGGTCGCCAAAAAGCATCGAGATAACCGATGATCGAGATAAACGAAAATCAATATGGCGGCAATATATTAACGTGCTTGAAATTTCTTTATGTACATGATGTGCGTTAATAAATGAGAATGTGCATGCACGTGTTTTTGGAGGGGTTTTTACACAACAGCGTTGCCGCGATTTGTTTGATGAAGGCATGCTATAAAAATACATACAGTACATGTTTGTTAACTGTCAGGAATCCACCTGCCACACCCCCTTCGGCGCCCCCTTCCGCGTAGCAGGTGCTTTCTCAGCCGCTTTCTCTGAAGCTCCCGGCTTCAATCGTGCACATATGGTGCTTGTTTAGCATCATCACCAGCTCCTATTTAAACTTCCACACTCTCACCGTCCGTTATTGTTGGTGTATGTTGGTTCACGGTGGTCGTTGTTATCGCTCATGCGTATCCCGGTACGTGCCTTAACACCGGCACTCTCTCAATGGCTGCGCTTTTCTTCCCAAAGCGCATCGCGGATTTCCCTGATCCTGCCGTTGTTCATTCTATGCTTTTGCTGTCCGTTCCACTTTCCGCGCTGCG
This sequence comes from Silurus meridionalis, assembly GCF_014805685.1. Classification (NCBI taxonomy): domain Eukaryota; kingdom Metazoa; phylum Chordata; class Actinopteri; order Siluriformes; family Siluridae; genus Silurus; species Silurus meridionalis. The sequence continues at coordinate 8,347,503 of NC_060904.1, read as the reverse complement.
CTCCTACCAAGCCCGGCTTTCGCCTCCCATTCATCGCATAACATTTAACAACAAAAGGCATATGTGCACTAACAGCAGAGATTCACCAGTATACAATACGACACCTGTAGCATCTGTAAGGCTTGATTTTTCTGCCACTTTCGCGACTTCTTCTGCGGCTGCACAGCGCCGATCGACATAACTGACGTTAAATGGCAAATTTTTCCCCCCCTTGTGCTCGAGATATTAGGGTTCGTCGACATAAAAAAGTCGACATAACCGATTAAAAATGCTTAGACAAAGCGAGAATTTGGCGGTTCCAGTTCAAAAACGTCGACTTAATAGGGTTGTCGAGTTAACCGAGGACGAGATAAGTGTGTTCCACTGTAATTAGAAACATTTTCCATTCATGTAATACATGGTACAAGTAAGCAGGGTGTGGATGCAGATAAATATATGTATGACCTGAACAATATATACAAAACGCAAAATAACAATAAATGAACAAAAAACATGGAAAAATAGAAGAGAAACTGCTTAAAAAGCTAAGCCAGACTGCAGGTTGGTATTAGGACTGACCAATGCATTTTATAGGCATACTCCCAAGTTTAATGCAGTATATGATATAAATATACGATATTTATAATGAACTTTGTTGCATGTGCAATTTGCTTTGAATTTAGCATAACCTACATAAATATTAATACATATAAATGCTTTTTATGCATTTTAGGCATGGAGGCAGCAGTGCTGTTCAATACGTGTTCAATAAGTGATATACAGTATTACGTTTTTGTTAATTGAATTTATTATATAAGGCCAAAGACAGACTGCATCAAAGTTATAGAACTAGCTTTTTTTTTTTTCATTTTATTTCTACTGCTTTAAATAACATAAATAAAAAGATAGCATATCAAATTTAGCTTTAGTGAAATTCTGTGCTGGGGTGGCACACAAGCTTTGTACAATATACTTGACCTATTGGTTCTCTACCTGCCAAACTGACAGATGTTTTTAATTATTATTCTGAACCCTGATGTTTGTAATGTTATCTGTCTTGGACTTATAACCTCTTTATTTCTGTAAAGCTGCTTTGGGACAATATCCATTGTTGAAAGGGCTATACAAATAAAACTGAATTGAACTGAATTGAATTAAACTGAACCAAATAAGTAAAGCCTAAAAGAACTGAATTATATTTTGCTGTAGATTTTCTCTCTGTAACAGGTTTTTCCCCACAATAAAATAATTGGATGCCACCTGGCCACCTGACAGTAATAAAAAATAAATGAGAAAAAGGTTATTAGTGGTGCAACACCACATTAAGAAAGAAGAACACAGTGGCTGGCAGTGAGCTGGTACTATTGTGAATCTACTGATGTTACAAGGACCCGAGACTGTGTGTTTACAGTGTCTTAGCAATGCTACAGGTCTCAATGATTAAATGATAAATGACACATTTCAGGCTTTAAATTTTTTTGCAGATAAGTTTGCCTCTTTCTAGAAGTAAATGCTCAAAAATAAAAAAAATTCTAAGCCTGAGGTCTTTGGTTTAATAATTTCATATCTACTGTAATGAAATATATAATTAGATAGATAGATAGATAGATAGATAGATAGATAGATAGATAGATAGATAGATAGATAGATAGATAGATAGATAGATAGATCACAATATTCAATAATATTTTCAATTGATTAGATGTAATGCAGAGTTTGAACATCCTGCCAGTTTGAGATCCATGGGCTTGAGCCACTGATGGTCATGTTAGTACAAAAATATTTAGCTGATATTTCTTGTGTATAGACTATTCAAGCCAATTTAACAACATGGTGAAATGCCATCTCTCAATTTTGGACATATATGTAATTTACTGTAATAAATGCAGGAAACAGAGAAAGGACTCTGTAGGACAGCTGGCGTATACAGAAGAGAAGTTCGAAAGAACAAAAGAACAGAAAGGGAGCACTCCAGCAAGCTGTGCTCCGAAACGTGTTGAAACATGCAACTGCATCTAAAACCGAAGTTTAAATTCAGTGGCTTCTGGACACAAGAGAACTAAGAGAAGCAATCCAGAGGAATGAAAGAGGCTTTGAATGACATCCGAATGTTACAAGAGTTGCTATGTTACAGCGAATCCCTCAGCAAAGAGAAAAGCACTTTAGGATAATTAAAGGAACACATACACTGATATACGCAGACATGCGTGGGTTCATACACATCCCCAAAGCCGTGACCCTGGAGTTATGCTATTGTTTAATCGAGATCCCTCAGTTGCTATGGAGACCAAGCCTTGGCTCTCAGAGGAGTAGAACAAGGAGGAGGAGAGAGGAGGAGAGAGAAGGAGATTTGAAAAAGAGGAAAACATTTTATAGAAAAAGGTGAAGAAGGCATGAAGGCTACTAAAGCCATGGATGGCATTGAAGGCAGAGGATGAATACATGCTCATGAAAATTCTGAAAACATTATAATAAGACACAAAAAAAGTTGTATTTTATCAAAGGTTATGAACCAATAATGTTCACATATCTGTCACATATTCCCACATGCATTGTTATTTCTAATAACTCATAGTATACTTCTGACCATGATGATTTATTTGCACATAATAGGAAATTTTATTATGCGTGCAAAAGTAGCCATTCCAGAAGAAACACTTAAAAAAGGAAGAAACTCTCTCGTAACCACAAAATTTAGAGAGCTGAGATTAGGTTGTCAAACTATTTTTACTGATGCTACTAAAATTCCAGCTTTAGGTCAGGTAACATCCCACCCTTATCATCATTCATCTTTGTGTTGCTTTACTCACTCCTGATAAAATGTGTATCGGTAGAGAATCCACTAAAACACAAAGTCAAATACCCAAATCTCTAATTGAGCACTTATACACAAAAACACAAAGAGATCAGCCATTCTCAGTGTCTCTCTCTCTCTCTCTCTCTCTCTCTCTCTCTCTCTCCCCTCTCTCTTTCTGTATGTGTGTGTGCTGGAGTACTATTTACAGAAGCTGTCAGGTTGGTAATACTTAAGGCTGGGGTCAGGTCTGTAGCCAAGAGATAACACACAGACAAGCGAGGACACTTTAAAATGACCCCCAAGCCTCAGCACTACCCTGTCCATCCCTGCCACCTTAAGAAAAGAGAAACAAGCTCAGTTTTAGCCTTTACTCCATACACCTTGATAAGCACATTACTCTCTGACTATAGGCAAAGATTAAATCCATGTAGCAATTATTCATATAAATGGAGTGGTAATTGTTAATGTTATTGGTATTATTATTAGGGGGCTATGCATCAAACTTGCAATAGGGGCCTATTATAATTCTACCTGTCTAGCCCATAGAATCATTAGGTAAAACAAAACGTATAATTTGCCACAGAGATTGACCAATTTTTAACACTCTTAGCTCTATCAGTGGGTCAAATTTGTACATTATAATCATAACTTTTACACTGTCTGTCCAAATCTCTTTGTTGAGCCGAGTTTCATGCACCATATAACATCAATTTCCAGCTAATTTACTCTAATCACCACCAAATGTGGCACATATCATCTTCAAAATACATTTAACAAATGTTTTAAAAGATATCTCAGCAACAATTTTACACACTGACACAAAGCCTGGTAAGCATCTTCAGGACTATAACCCAAGGCAAAGTTCTTGTGTATGGCACTGGTCAAAATTAATTTGCCAAAAATGCTTACATGTTACTGTCTTTAATGCTATTTCTCCTCATCATCTTGACACCCTGCTTGTTTAGCTACACGTTTCCTACTGCTATCAGAGAATTCCAACACTGTCTGTGGTCACAACATACGCACCATAAGTAAAACCTCAATTCCTTCGCCTAAAATTATGGTTCTGCTTTCCTGTGATAAGGCAACAGCTGTAGCACATCTGTGAATGTGTGGCTCACCAACTCTGGGTGCTTGGCCCCAAAAAATGCTGCTTGCGGCTTTAATTATATACTAAAATAAAACATTTAAATATTAGTGTTATCATATTAACATACCAAACTTACTGACATTAAACATTACAAATAGAATATGCAGTAAAATTTTCAGCAACTTGCATGTCATATGTTTTTTACATTTTGCTATCAAAGGCCAAACGTACCTCATACGGCCTAAATTATGGCATATTAGCACACAAAATGATTAATCCAGTGGTTGACTTTACATAAGAACTTTTTCATTAGAATTATTTATTTATTAGGGACAAATACACTGAGCAGGCATAACTTTATGGCCACCGTTCAGGCACACCATTATGACCACCTGCCTAATACTGTGTTGGTCTTCCTTTTGCTGCCAGAACAGTCCTGATCTGTAAAGCATTAACAGCATTAACAGTTTCTCAGCAATTTGAGCTACAGGAGCTCATCTGTTGGATCAGACCACACAAGCCAGCCTTCGCTCCCCTCGTGCATCAATGAGCCTTGGCCACCCATGATCCTTTCACAGGTTCACCACTGTTTCTTCCTTGAGACACTTTTGAAAGATATTGACCACTGCAGACTGTGAACCCCCCACAAGAGCAGTTTTGGAGATGCTCTGACCCAGTCGTCAAGCCGTCACAATTTAGCCCTTGTCAAACTGAAATCCTTACACTTGCACATTGAGGACGAAATGTTCACTTGCTGTCTAATATATCCCACCACTAACATGTGCCATGATGAAGTAATAATCAGTGTTCATTGTGTTCAAGTCTTCGGTCATTAATCATTATGTAATGTCATTATGTTATCCCTGGTGGATGTATGGCAACTGTTTCTACAGTAAACATTTCAAAGGAATTTAATACCAAATCCAAAAATGCAATAAATATTTTGCCACATTCTGTAATAAGTACAGTATATAAATACTGAAGCCATGCTGATTTAAATACTGAATTTCAAGATTTGGGAATCACCAAGCTTTATTAACAATAAATGTTCTACTGGCTGGTGTTTGGGTATGAGTAACAAGAAATCTACTGTTAGATCTAGAGGACAGAAAAGGCTGTAAAATACAAGGGTGTAAAATACACAAGTTTTTCACTTTGTCACATAAGTATTTTTTTTTTTTGTATATCTATATGTGTATATTTGTAAATATTTTTGAATACTTGTTCTGTTAAATAATTACATTTCAAGGACAAAAAACAAGATATTTTTACTTACACTTTTTAACGTACACTTTTATTTAGTCACTTTAAATCCTCATTAGAAATTTCAAAGACCTTTTTTTTCTCAACCCGGCTAAAGACTGTATGCTGTATGTCAATTAAACAGGCTTAGTTTATTTAGTTGATATTAGATTATGCATCCTATTTTGAAAACTGTATCTGAGATGGTAGCTGTATCTTTAGCCAGTAAGCTAAAGTGGAAGTCATCTGAAACATCATAAATGACTGCTAATACACCGAAGTGCATACAGTTACAGTACAAATTCAAATGATCAAAATATGATCTGAATATGATCCTGATATGAATATTAAGGAATTGTCTTCATTTATTCTTAGGAGTGGAAATAACATATAAATGTAATAAAAAGATATACATATCAAGGAATTTTGCGTCCAAATAAGTTAAAATGATGACAGTAATAAATATCATGGAATAGAAGTTTTAACAACACTTGTGATTTAAAGGTTTTATAAAACAAAATCGAACAAATAAAGCAACTGTTTAAAAGGGGCCATAGTATCGCACAATTCTTAATTTAAAGTTTATTTAAATGTAAATACATTGCAGTTATGAACTACACTATATGGGCAAAAGTACTGAAACATTTTCAGCCATGTGTGTTTTTTTTTTGTGGATACAGTATTTAGATGTGTGTTGGTGTGTAATAACACAGTGTAATATGTTATGTGCTATTCACCTGAGGTTGCATTTATCTAATTCAATCCATACATTTATCTATTTAAAGCAAACAGATCAAAACACCTAGTCTTTCATTGTTTTTGAGACACGTGCATTTTCCTTTTGTTTATATGTAACAAACTGGGAACCAACAGTTTGAATTTTGACCAAACAAATATACAAATGCACAGATGTTCAACTTTATTTTTATATATATATTCTTATATATGTATAAAATAAATAAAATGTGCAAAAAAAAAAAAAGTTTTGGGTTTATATGTATAAGTTAAAAACAGTGCAAAATAAGAGAATAAATAAGTAAATAAATAAGAATATATCAGTGTATAAAATGAGAGGGAAACAACTCTCATTCTACTAAACCCATTTCAACTAGTTCACTATTTGCTTATAAAAGCACAAGCTGAAAGCCCAAAATGTTTTTTTTTTTAATTGAAAGAAGCCATAATTGATGAAATACCACTAAACATTTTTTTGGCTATACATAAAAAGGTCTATGACAGCTTAACTAATTAAAACCCAGTCCAGTTAATTTGATTAAGTTCATTTTCAAAATTAAAAAATTGCTAGGCAAAACACTGACAGGATTCACTGGTCACATAGAAGATACTTTTGTGTGAAACACGCTTTTATGTTGATAACGTATCATTTCAGCTGTCTATGTCCCACCTTATATTAGTAAATAAGAGCCAGTCTTGCTGGCTACATTACAGTTCTGACCTGAATCAGTGCACTAACTCCCTCTAGCTCTTACTCCATATACTTGGAAATCCGAAACCACATCAATAAAACATCAGCTCTATGAATAAAATATAAAACGTTCCTCAATACACAACAAAGTGGTGCATATATATATCAGGACACACAACGTCAGCTAAATTCCCTGTGTATGGAATGCCACTGATTCAACAAGTGTTTAAACAATCTGTCCACATGGGATACTGAGGTCCAGCCAGGAGTCTGTAGAAAGCTGTGAAATATCCTATGTCTGTATGTCGTAACTAATGCTTAACGTATTAATATTTATTGTCGCATCCCATGTGGAAAATCATGTTTCATTAACAAAAATGCATCTAGTTAAAGGGAGTAAAATCACTTTCAACCCCATGGGTCTCAAAAAACATCTGGGACCAGGTGACAGTATAATGTTATTCAGCATTATTCATAACTCTAATGTTGTTCATCATTTAGAATTTGCCATGCAACCTAATCCAATTTGTTCTACCAAAGTGACACCAGAACCCAAAATTCTGTACAAGAGACAGAATTAGCAGAAACAAGGTGTCAGTGTATGGATGTAAGATTGCATGTTTCTGTGTGTGTGAATGTGTGTTTCAGAGCAAGAAAGAAAGAGAGAGAGAGAGAGAGAGAGAGAGAGAGAGAGAGAGAGAGAGAGAGAGAGAGAAATAGAGAGTTTTTGAAGCATAAAACCTCTCTCTCTCATCCATCAATGGCTGACTCATTTTCCAGTGCCAACACTGCCATTTGGAGCTACACTATCTCACACACCTCTGACTCATGTTCCCTGTACTATGGGGGAGGTAGAAAAAATGAGTGCTTACTCAGTCCCTGAACACTACAAGTGCGTTTACTGATTAGTCATGTCTGACCCTTACATCAGACTGTGAAGGTTGCGAGGAAAGATATTTCTCGGGGCTTTAGGCATCTCCATGGCAACAGTACTACTGTTAAGTGAAATAATAAGTAAATGTAAAATAAAAAAATAAAAAATGCATGCACCATTCCCAATCCATATTACCAATGCAGTTTAGCATTTCTTCTCTTTCAAAGATTGTTTATGTTCTTACAACAACTGTTGTTTTCCTTGTATTACCTGTTGGATATGTAGTTATTTTTATGGAGTTTTATGTGGAAACAATGAAATGTATTAATAAAAATATTATTATTAATTATAAAATAAAGTAAAATGTTAATACAGTACAGTACTGTATACATAAAATAGCAGTTTTGGGGTGGTTTTTCTTTTATCGCGGGTGGTTTTGGAACGTAACCACCACGATAAATGGCAATTATTGTAGTTTGTTTCAGCAAATTCAAAACCATTGTGTTGATTTTTGCATTGGCTTTATCTATTTTTTCTCAGTGTCACAATGCCTGCCATTTTCCCAAAGATAGCTCACTGATCTTCATATGGGTTTATCCTTTCCAACAACAAATGCAGTCTTCACAGGTGAAACCAAGACCCAAACCAATAAGAGACTTTCAGAGCTCTTAATTGTTTATACAATTCATCTAACAGGTCACACCCGGGCAACAAGAAACACAGTAGAATTTTTGTATTAACTTGAAAAAAGGTGGGGACAACAAAAGTGCTAAAATTATAGCTTATATACCACATCCAGATGTAATTATTGGGAAATGAAAGCTGAAATTTCGATCTACTGCATTAACATATATCATCTTATGATATAAAAAATCAAATGTGTTTAATGTACAGCAAAAAAAGAATTTTTTTTATTAGCTTTACTGTTCTAATATTTTCTGAGGGGACTGTATATGAAGGTGTACTGGGAAAATTAGAAAACTATGTAGTAAAAAAAGATCAGAGTGTGATTACAGCTGTGGCCAGGGGTAATAAACAAGCTTTTACGTTAAAATTAGGGCTGTCAACTAATTGAAATATTTAATCGCAATTAATGGCACGATTGTCAAAGTAATTATGGTATTTTACATTACAGAAATCATCAGGACACCGTACTTAACTTTTGCTATGTTTCCACATGGACATTTATAATTGCCGGATGTGTGCATCATGCAGATATTGGTCTTGATTTGAGACTTCGTGCATCAGTAAAACAAATGTTAACTGATTAAAAATTATTTTTCGGTGGAGTTTATTATTAATATTTTATATCTGAGTAAAGAAAGAATGTCGTGAGTAAATGTGTGTTGCGTTGAAGGTTTTAATTTCACCTCTTTTATATTTATATTTAAAATAAAAATGGTCACAGAAATTCATGCTGCATTAATCGCGTATTAATAAAATTAGTACTGTTAAAATTAATTTGCGTAATGCGTTATTAATGCAAAAATTTTGACAGCCATAATTAAAATCCATTATAAGTGAAAAAGGGTATAATAAAACACATACTGAGGATCAATTATATTTTAAAAACTTGGCAAATAGCATGTTCCAATGTGTTAGTTTCATGCAGAGATTAAATTACAACCTGATTTATGTTTCCAATTGGACCAACCCATATTCATAGCACAGGGAGAACATTTTTATTAGAAGAGAAACCCATGCAGTATAGAATATGTAATATATAAGCAGCCTGTGACATTTATAAAGTCTTGCAATAATATGCTTTCAATAACTCATGTGAATAGGAACATTCAGTACATTCTGGTTACCACTTAGTATTCAATGTTTGGCTCATTTTTACAATTAAAACAAAAAACATTCACCACAGGATCTCTGTGTTCTTAATTTTCTTGTCAATACATTCAGAATTGCTCAGTTTAATCAGTTTTATACTGCATGTGATAGTGCCAGCTTAACAATGAGAGGCTGAAGGAGTCTGATGTTGAACTACAAAAGGATAAAGGTTTTAGTGTTTTGCATTTTTTTATTGATGAGGAACAATAATTAATTGATTACTTTTATTAATTTTTGGTTGTTTTTGGCATCTGTAATATTGAAATCACTTGTGTCTATTTACCCTCTAAACTATTTTAGCTAGTGCAGTAACTTAGGCTAATGGCTAACAGTTGGGTTTTTGGTGTTCTTTTAGTACTTTTGTTGTCAATATTTTCAATATTTTTGTTTTAAACCTGTTTGTTAAAACCATTTTACCATCTGACTACTGCCTTTAGCCAAACTTAGTAAATTTAGCCATATAATAAGCTATAAAATGAGCATAATTTACTTAAATTCTTTATCAGATTAGATTGCTTTTATGCCTTCTATGGATGCTCACTCCAGCACACATTTTACTAAGATAGGGCCAGCAGTTTTCAGCCTCAAGTTAGAAACTGTAGACAAATTGAAGTGTGTCATGAAAAGGTCAGGGCAGATAAGAAAATGGTGTGATTCTTAGTGTACATGATCAGACAGAAATAGCTGTATCTTAAAGTGATTTATAGTGTAACATTTATTGTAAGTACACTAAAGGTAAATTAAATAATATATGAGTACAATGGAAGTTTTTTTTTATTGTGGAACTTTGTTTTGAAGAAGTTCAGGTTCCAGGAGGAATGTATGTGATTTTACACCTGTAATGCACTCAGCAAAGTTTCATTACTGGTAATTGCATGTTTTTCCCCCTATTGCTCTTGTGTGCTGAGTGGGCTGCTGTGGCATGCTGACACCTGTATATGTGTTTGTTTCCATGCATGATTTAATCCTAAAATACTGTATATTGCAAAAAAATTTGTTGTAAGAAACTGATTTTGGGTTGGGTTGAAATATGACAAGTGGGCTTAACATATAACTGGGTGACTGGGTTGAGTCGAATCGGGTCTGGTTGTGTTAAACAATCACATGTATTGTATTAAGTTCAGACTTCAATTGAAATCCTGTGTAGATCAGAGTAACTCATGATTTGCCAAGTTATCAATCTTTGGTCAAAGACCCAAAATCTTTTACTCATTTCTGATCATTCAAATTCAACAAATTCTTCTGCAAAAAAAAAATAACTTGTCTGATGAAGGTTTTATTTGACTTCCCCCATTTTAAACACACACCAACCTGGAAAAGATGTCAAATCTTAGTATTTAAAGTTAATAATTTAGGGATAGAAACTTAATCATTGCCTACATCTTTCCCTAGTGTTTTACTTGTATTATAATTATAACCCGTATGGTTTTGGCACTGAAAATGGCCTACTGTTTCTATGTTTAACTGCCAGGGAGCCTGGATCCTGAAATAGCTTGACTTATTTAATTCATTTTGCACTAGGCCTTGGCTGCCAACACTGCCTGAGATCTCTGACCCAATCAATCAACCCAGGAAGTCCACTTATCGCTTGGTGAAGTATAGATTTCTAGGTGCTCCCTCAAGGTGCCTAAAGATCAATTCCAGAAACACCAAATGTAAGCATTGGCTTCCTCAAGGAAAAATATATACAGCAAAATGGCACGGGGGAAAAAATTACAAATGTGACTAAGCTGTGCAACAAGATGCCCACAAATAAACACGACCGTATTTTAGGAAACATTTCCAAAATAGGGCAAAACACCATTAATCAGTATTTAGAGCTCACATGCCTTCACTGTATGACTGCGCACATCCAGAATGTGTTGATACTTTAAGAATATTTCTGAACTTCAGGGGTATAATACAATGACAATGACTGTATCTGACAGTTCCTCAGTCTCAGCTGCATCACTTTTATTTGTCTCAACCAGAGTTTTGCTCAGAAGAGTTATTAATAAACCCAGTCAGAGGTAGCTTCCTTCAGTGGATTGTATATTGTACTCCATGTCACACTGACTATGTTTAAAAGAAGAAGGACTGTGCAAATTGTCCTTAGAGTCTAACAATGCTAGTGATAAATCCTGGTTATTGGTCCTCATCTAAAAAGAAAAGCAACTCTAATAGTTGTATTTATGTTTTTACTGAAAAACAATCCCTTGAATATTTCTGGTGTTAACATGCTAAAACAAAAGACAGCCGGCAAAAATCCCACAGGAGAATATCCCGGGTTGTAAACGTAAAATATTTACAATGAATCACAGCAATAGTCCTTTCTACTGGTTCCTATTTGGGGAGGGCCAGGCAGCAAAGCCCGACACAGTGGCTGATTCAAAGGATTGTGGGACAGATGCAGCACTTCCTGTGTTGAGGGAGGGTCAGGGTGGGACAGATGTGAGCTTAAAGATAAGGTGGGAAGCAGTATGCCCATCTGATAATGCCTTCCTGTTCGTGTTTGTTGAGCTCTGATCATTTCTGCGTTGCCTTTTTATGTCTATGGTTACCGTAATGAAAAAACACACAGTTCGGGCTTGTTTACTGAGACGCATAATTAACATCACAGAAATGTTGAGATGTTTGTTTTTTCTGTTAGATTGGTATGCACAAGAGGACGTGTATACCATTCTATTGGGACAGCTTTACTGTAACAGCTAAGAAAACAATATTAACTAACTACAGCTAACATAACACCAGGATTTTCACTTTAATACCAGGACCAGGTATCATGATTGACACCTGACACTTGACAATGACACTTTTGACTGAAACTAATTTTAAAAAAGAAAATAAATGTATACACTGAACAAAATTATAAATGCAACTTTCCTTTTTTTATTTTTCATGAGCTGAACTTCACAAAAGGCCTATTTTTCTCAAATATTGTTCACAGATCTGTCTGAATCTGTTTTAGTGAGTACTTTTCCTTTGCCAAGATAATCCTCCACCTCACAGGTGTGGCATATTAGAATGCTGATTAGACAGCATGATTATTGCACAGGTGTGCTTCAGGCTGGCCACAATAAAAGGCCACTCTAATATGTGCAGTTTTATCAAACAGCACAATGCCACAGATGTCGCAAGTTTTAAGGGGGCGTGTAATTAGCATGCTGACTACAGGAATGTCCATCAGAGCTGTTGCCCGTGAATGTTGTTAATTAATTGTTGTTAATGTTGTTAATTGTTCAATGTTCATTTCTCTACCATAAACCATCTCCAAAGGCGTTTCAGAGAATTTGGCAGTACATCCAATCGACCTCACAACCACAGACCACGTGTAACCACACCAGCCCAGAACCTCCACATCCAGCATCTTCACCTCAAAGATTGACTGAAACCAGCCACCCAGACAGCTGCTGCAACAATCGGTTTGCATAAACAAAGAATTTCTGCTCAAACTGTCAGAAAGCGTCTCAGGGAAGCTCATCTGCATGCTCGTCGTCCTCATCGACGTATACGATAGTGTGTTCCAGATCCTGCCAATATCCAGCAACTTCGCACAGCCATTGAAGCGAAGTGAACCACCATTCCACAGGCCACAATCACCAACCTAATCAACTCTATGCTAAGTAGATGTGTTGCACTGTGTGAGGCAAATGGTGGTCACACCAGATACTGACTGGTTTTCAGAACCCCTCCCGTACCCCCTAAACCCCCCAATACAGTAAAACTGCACATTTTATCGTGGCCAGCCTAAGTCACACCTGTGCAATAATCATGCTGTCTAATCAGCATCTTGATATGCCACACCTGTGAGGTGGATTAATTATTTCAGCAAAGGAGAAGTGCTCACTAACACAGATTTAGACAGATTTGTAAACAATATTTGAGAGAAATTTGCCTTCTGTGTACATAGAAAAATTCTTAGATCTTTGAGTTCAGCTCATATAAAATGGGGCAAAAACAAAAGTGTTGCGTTTATGGTATTGGTCCAAAGTTACAAAGAAAATTTTAGCATTTCCTGCTGCAAAAAAGGTACTGAATGTTGTAAAACTTTAATCATGTACTACCATTAGAGATTTCAAATAAATGTTAAACAGTACTACAGATGATTGAGTCTTTACTTTAAACATGCAAGTCATTATAAAAATACAATATTTAGGGACGTGAAACAATATACTGACTAATATAACAGTGTTAGAGTGTTACAGTGATGGTGCAGTTTCAGGACTGCTGACACATTTGGAGTGTTGGTGTTTCAGAGCAGAACTCCTACTATGTTTCAACTGCTTCTCAATGTCTGCACTTCAGGGAAACACTGCAGAGACCAGAGATGGTGAGACCTAATTTACTTTCATTTTAATCACCAATTAAAAATATGACTGATGCTTTATTACAGGGGTCTCCAAACTTTTTCACACCTGCTGGTGGGGTGTGTATATATATATATATATATATATATATATATATACACATACAGTATATCAGGTAAGAAACAAAATATTTGCCTCTCAATGCTGAGCGCTCCATTACAAGACGTCGAAGCAATTTTGAGGGCTTCATCGACTAATTAGCAAATGAGTCCAAATATCTACACATATTACACACATGGGTTTGAAGTATGCAAATTATCCAAAACAATAATATAAACACATCTTCATATTTTTGGTTAAAGGCATTTTTCCCCCTCGTTATTAGCTCTGCTATCATGTAGTCGTTTCTTACCACCTCCACTAAAGTTACCACCTCCACTAAAGATACTTTGGAGGGATGTTTATTTAACATTCATGCTAATGATTAGCTGAACCTCTTACAAGTATGCATATAAAGTTCTCTGAAATCACGCTGTATGTAAATTTAGATAGTGGCTCTTAAAGAGCAAAACACACAATAAATAATACAATGTTAAGTCTATAAACATTTCACCAAACCGTTCTCACAACCCAGTAGGAATTCTTTTACAGCATGGTACTGGGTCTTATTTAGCAGCACAGACAAAAGCCTGAGAAAAACGAAAAATGGTATCATTAGTGTCATCCATTTTCTCCAGACAACACACACATTTTAAGCACACGTCTATATAACTAAAGAGTTTACTAAAATATTGTAAGATTTAAGCAAAAACAATTAATATAATATTGAAAAATATATAAATCTTGAGAGAATTTACTTATTTAGAAAACAGTTGCAGTGCAGTTTTTTTTTACACCTAAAGTCTAAAGTTAAAAAGCAGTTTTGAATTAACATTTGTTTTGTTGTGAAGCTGTGTGTAGGGGAGTAAGTTTTGTGTTTGTGGTGTTCATGTAGTGACCTATATTTTAAATAATATCTGTAAGTAAACATGCAGCATAAATACGTACGATTAAAGGATTTTTAAAATTCAGAATTGCAGCATTATGTATTAAGTACTGATGACTGCTGGTTATCCCATTTTGTTACAATTTCTTACAGGAGCTAACAACATTAGGGTGGCTAATCTGCCTCAATAAAGAGACAAGAATACATACATTTTCAATGTATGCAACTGCAGTAAGATTGGAGAATAAAAAAAACCCACAACAAATGCCATTTGAATTTGACAGAAAATTATTTGCCTCAATGCTTCGTTTAGTCCAGCGGTCCCCAAGCTTTTTTGCGCCATGGACCGGTTTAATGTCAGACAATATTATCACAGACGGGCCTTTAAGGTGTGGCGGATAAATACAACAAAATAAAATGACATGACCTGCATAAAAACTGGTATTTTCTAAACATAATAATAATCACGAATCCACTGTGTTGTTTTTTTGTTAATTTTGCTAGCTTGGCGTTTCAATTTAGCAGTAATGTATTATGCGTTAGTGGCCGGAGCAGCCTCTTTAAGAAGGTAGTGGATGAAGTGAAGACATGACTGAGGCATCTTCACATGTTTTAAGAGTAAGTCATAGACAGATGGCAAAGAGAATCCGCTTATTTTCCAAAATAAAACATCATTCAGAATCAGATAATAAATAAAACAGAAATAATGTAAGTTAGGTATTCTTTCTGTGCGGCCCAGTACCAATTGACCCAGGGGTTGGGGACCACTGGTTTGGTCCATTTAACTAAACCTGGAGCACTGTGTTTCCCCACAGACCATTATTACAGACACACCACCTGATAAACTCTCGTTTATCGTTTTGGGGTCTCATTTACAACCTTTGAGTGGAAAGTGGCGTACGCACATTTCCAGCCCCATTTTGTGCGTATGCCACTTTCCACTCAAAGGTTGTGTGTACTATCGGTGTCACCAATTCCCCTTCTCACCTTCTGTGTTTCCACGTTGTGTGTACGCAGGCTCAGAATTTACTTACAGATGTGCAATTTCTCCTGTCAAGTTTTTTTTGTCATAAATCACAACCTTTGTGTTGAAAGTGGTGTACGCACGTTTCCCTGGACAAGTAACACAGAAGATGCTGCAGAATGAAAAATGGAGGAACGAAGAGAAAACTGCGAGGGGCGAGGAGAAGATTCAGGCCAAAGAACACAATAGAAAGTTTCCAAAGTTTGGAAAAATTTCAAACAAAATCATAAAGAAAACACCATTCTATGCGTTTACCTTTTTTTAAAAGTAATTTGAAATGTATTTTGATATTTTTATTTATGGTTTATATATTTATTTATATATTTGTATTTGCATTTTGATGTTATTTGGCAATTAAATGCATTAAATGGGTTTAGTTTTTAAAGATATTCTTGTTTGCTATTTCAGCAATAAAACTTTTATTTTTTCTAAAAAAGGAAACAAATTACTTGTTCATTTTAAGAGTCTTATTTTCTCTTGTACATGTAGCATTGCTCTTTAACTAAGAAAAAAAATACTTAATTAATCGATGGACTAATCGGAAAATTACTAGATTACTAAATTCTAGCAAAACTGCTTTATCGGCCTACATTTTCTATTCCCTGAGTTATTTTTCAACTTTCTTCTGTGTCAAGAATCTATTTTAAAGGAGTGGTTCAAACACAGATGACAAACTTATGACCACAAAGATGACTTTGACTTATCGACCAAAAAACCTGTGAAAGACAGAAGTTTAACTATTATGTTCATTCGATTTTCTGAAAATCTTAATATAGACCATTTCCATGACAAAATTCATAACAAGAGTCATAAATGCAGGTAGTTCAAACATAAATGAACATATAAAATGCATAAAACAAATAAATGCAACCTGCTTCATGTTAATAATTAGCAAATCTGTTCAAGGCATTCCAAACACTTTCTGAAAACAATTTCTTTCAAGAATATAGATTCATTTGATTTTATTAACATGTAGATCCCATTGTCAATCATTCAATGTCCATTTGTGTAAAATATTGGGGAATTGTGGTTATTTACTTGTAGCAATATTATAGAACAAAAATCCCCCTAAACTACAAGTGATTCCAAATAGCTTCCTTTAAAGCAGATATCAGATGGAAAATGCAATGCATACATGAATAAAAAGAATGCTTGAAATCTCTAGGTGGTGAACCACATCTCAACAATCTGCACCTGAGAAAATGTACCAGCTCTTCATCTAAATCTTTAGAGCAAGTCTCCTTCGCTAGCTCTTAGGCCCGTCCTTGCAGGTAGCTTCTCATAACAACGATAAGGCCTTTGACAGGATATGTCCTAAAAGCGAATTTACTTCAGAGAGACACATCATCGCTTGACCTCGTGTTCCTGATCCATTTTGCACTTTTCATTTTGGAGGTCTGCCAGGCTCGTGTGGTGCATGTGCAGCCAGCCATGGTTGTTAAAATACTGAAAGTAGTGCGGACTCAAGAGTGCAACAAATAAAAATGAATAGAGTAAAGGTAGAAATGACAATGAACGTCAGATGGACTGTTGAATGATAGGACGTGTCATCATCACTTCTGGTTTAATCTGGATATTTACTTTTTCATTTCTCTATCTTATTAGTCTTTTAGCTACACTTTCTGTGTGTACTGAAATTTTTTTTCAGATGCACGGATTATTTTCAACAATTGAATACATGAAATACAATTGAATATAATAAGCTCATGCAGAGCAAAGAAAAAAACATACTCAGAAGCTGGTTAGGCAGGACCTGCAGGCTTCTCTTCATGGTATCATGTGATCCGGGTCTTCCTCCACAGTGCTCATGATTCTCTGTGGACAAACAAACATACACACATGCAATCGTCAATCCCAATCAATATTCCTGCTTAAATCATGATTGGAAATTAAAGATATCAGTCAGTGTTACCACCAAATATTGCAATTTAGACACCCGATTACAGTCGTCAAACTGCAAACGCATGTGCCAGACATGCTGTATTTAAATCTTCTCTGACAGCTACAAAACCGATCTAGACATTCGAAATCACACTGATAAAGTATAATGTCAAGAATGTCAGTTATTTCTTCCTGCGTATGTGTCAATATCTCATATATAGTTTATAGCACTATACATTATTAATCTTCCAGACAACCCACCATATAATTATTAACACCATATAAAAACAGTAAGCACATACATGTTGCTTTTATTTGAAGAGAGCTTTGTGTGTGCATGCATGTGTGTAAAAACTTGATAATCTAAGTGTCACAACTGTCATGTCATTGTGTCCTTGGGCTACTTGGATTCACTATCTATACTGGACCCACTTTATAATAAATATGAAGTGGCTGGCAGATGTGAAATAGGATTTATGTCCCTCTGGGTAGAGGTGACATAACCACAAGCCTGCTTCAGCCACCCCTGAATAAATATACAGATAACTGATAAAGATTGCAAAAGGACTCTAAATAACAGTTTATATTAAATATGAGTAGGTTGAATATGAAATGTTATATATAATATTATAGTATTACTAAAACTAACAGATGTATAATCTTAAAAATAGCATGTACATATAGAGTAAATGATTATGTGAACTGGGGTATTTGTAAGCAGTTATATTTCGAGTGCTTAATGAGGGAGATCCTAAATACACTATTAATATATAATAAATTCAGTATTCAGAACAAGCAGATTTGTAGATCAATGGTTCTTGAAGTGAGGTCCAGGAGCTCTCTAGAGTGCATGAAACATAGGCAAGAGGTCTGCAATGTTTGCGACCTGGAAATAAAATTCATGGTGATCAAAGTTATTATATTTATTGTTTGGTTATAGTCTGGACACTTGAATTGAGTGGGTTTAGTTCACTCCAAAAACAAGTGGGCATATGAATAATATCAACTCAATAAATTTGGTTGTCGGAAAATTACAAAAATAAAAAAAGAGAATTGGACTATAAAGATGTGAATATTGAATGATTGGTTTTGTGGTCACTTCGTGTGCGAAACATTTAATAACCCCAGATGTAGTTTGTACCTCTGCTTTTACCTCAGTAGGCTCGATAGCTATCTAGTTAAGATGTTCATATGGGTTTTGTTGTGCCTTGTTTTTTGCAAAGAGACGTTTAGTCACATGTAAGAGAAAAGCTTTTTCTTTTTTAAAGTGCTTTTTCTTTAGAAACCTGCTAGCTAAGTTACAAGGTTTCTGTTCTGAGGTTAAACATAAGTATTACAATGATAGCACATAGCTAAACACATGCAAGCTCCTCTTTGAGTATAAATGCATCATTTCTCACTGCTTTACTATATAATTACACCACTGGCTATACTATGTCCACAGGTCTTCCAAGCAAGTAGTGGCTTTAAAGAGGAAAACCCTTCAGTCACATTCTCTCCCAGTGTAATCACCCTGAACATGGTGTATACTCCCCACTCAGCCTACAATACACACTCCTCAATTATTGTTTGGCAGAATCAATGGCAGAACTACACTTTACTCCGAGAAAGTGCAGCGTGTGTGTGTGTGTGTGTGTGTGTGTGTGTGTGTGTGTGTGTGTGTGTGTGTGTGTCACATCATTAGTATGGCTGAGGAAAGTAGAGGGTCATCTCAGATCACCTGCAAAAAAGCCCTTCAATGACTCACCAATAATGCTGCTTTTGTGATGCATGACTAAATGGTGATTTTGTGTGTGGGAAGTGAGGAGGTTTGTGAGTCATGTCCACATAATAGAATACGTTTTGGGGCACGCCCACATCCGCTACAGTGAAGTTGAGAAGATAGGAGGTGCTGAGGTAGACAGAAAATGCTTAGAAGTAAATGTATGGCTAAAGACAAAAAAATTTATATATTTGAATGGACATTTGGTTCCACCCAGATGAAGATGGGTTCCCTAATAAATCCAGTTCCTTTCAAGGTTTCTTCCACATGCCATCCCAGGGAGCTTTTCCTCACCACAGTAATAAAGAAAAACTTATACAGTACATTATTTTATTGTTCATATCTATGTAAAACTGCTTTGAGACAATATTCATTGTTAAAATCACTATACAAATAAAGATGAATTGCATAAATGTGTGTGTGTGTGTGTGTGGGTCGGTGTGTGTGTGTATATATATATATATATATATATATATATATATATATATATATATATATATATATATATATATATAAATTATTATTATTTTTTATACTTTATATATTTTGAAGTATTGGAGTCAAGTGTATGATTAACCAATTATATCAAGCAGGTGAACTTTTATCTGATGATCATCAATTTCATATGTAGGTTGAAACATGGTCATTAACTGAAAGAGAAACAGATGAATAAGAGGCTTAAACCTGTTAGAGGAACAGCCAAACTCTGCCACTAAGATGAGGTAGTGGAAGACAGTCACAGGTCCTACACCAAAGCAAGAGTGAACACAGCAATAAGACACAAGGAAGTTATACTGCATCAGCAAGGTCTTTCCCAGGCATGGATTTCAAAGCAGATTGGGGTTTCAAGATGCTGTTCAAGCTATTTTAAATAAGCACAAACATAAAGGAAATGTTGAGGACTATAGACACAGTGGTCAGCTAAGAAAACTTGCAGCAGATGAAAGCCACATCATGCTTACTTCCCTCCAACATCGGAAGATGTCCAGCAAGGTGCCATGAGCAAAGAAACCATCAGCTGAAACCAGTGGGATCCAGGTATACCTATTTACTGTCTGGAGAAGTCTGGCCAAAAGTGGTCTTCATTGTAGAATGAAGGTGTAGAAATAAGGCTATGTGGTGTACTATGCATGAAAACATAAAAACTGGGGTGCAGAAATATGGCAGCAGGTGCTCTGGACTCATGATGAGGTAGTTTGTTTGCTGAAAGGCTGGAGAGTGGTACAATAATGAAATATTGTGGAGGTTTCTTGCAAGTTTGGGGCTGCATTTTTGCAAATGGAGTTGGAGATTAGGTCAGGAATAACAGTGTCCTCAGTGCTGAGAAATAAAGGCTTTTTCCGGCATTTTCAGGGATTCGTCTGTTTGGCCCCAAATGTATTCTGGACAATGACAACAATCCCAAATATACAGCCACTGTCATTAAGAACTATATCAGCATAGAGAAAAATAAGGAGCCCTAAAATTGAAAGCCCCATTCATCATGTTCATGTTTTTGTCTGTTTGACAGGATCATACAAATCTGTATATCTTGTATTAGAGCAGCTAAAATTTGGTGCTTTGAGTAAAATTCTCTCATCCTGACCACTGGATGTTCAACATGGCAGATCATGGCAAAGAATTCTTTATGGATTTAAGAAGCCTCTTTTGAAGCTGGCTCACAATAAAACCTGCAAACAGTTTGCTGAAGACAATCTGTCCAAAAGCATGAATTACTGTAACATGTCCTGTGGTCTGATGAGACTAAGATAAACTTTCTTGGCTCAGTTGGTATCCAGCATGTATTCTGATGCCCTGCTGAGGATTACCAAGAAAATTGAGTCTTGCCTACAATCAAGCATGGTGGTGGTGGCATTATGGTCTGGGGCTGCATGAGTGCTGCTGGTACTGGGGAGCAGAGGTTCGTTGAGGGAAACATGGATTTCAGCATGTACTGTGTCATTCTGAAGCATAACATGATGCCCTCCCTTCAGAAACTGGTCCGAATGGCAGTTTTTAAAACATAATAAGGACCATATACACACTGCCAAGATGACAACTCCTGTGCTGTGCCAAATATGTCTCCCGATCTGAACTCTGTTGAGCACGTGTGAGGCATCCTCATGCGGACGGTGGAGAAGCTCTGTGTGTCTAACATCCAGCGGCTCCATTATGTCATTATGGAGGAGTGAAAGAAAATCCCAGCAACAACCTGTGCAGCTCTGGTAAATTCCATGCCCAGGAGGATTACGGCTGGATGCTGGATATCAATGGTACTCATACGAAGTGTTGACAGATATTAAGACAATAATGGTTGTGTGTTGAATAATGTTTAGAGGACAGTAAATCTGTACTGCTATACAAACCGCACATTGACTACTACATAAAATACTGGTTGCTGAAATTTGAGAGGTGTAGTCCCTTTTGTGAGATACTGTGTATATATTTATATATACTGTTTATTACTATTATTTATTACTCTGTTACTCTGTCTGACCAGAGTCAAGCACTTGACTAAATGAATTAATATGAAATGAACAATATAACATATATATAATTATAGTTATATGTTAATTATATCAATTAATACATAAACAAAGAAGCAAAAATAATCCATGTACATGTAATAAATAAACTTAAATATAAATATACTACTACTACTACTACTACTACTAATAATAATAATAATAATAATAATAATAATAATAATAATCTAGCCCACAACTGTACAAGAAATAAAGCTATTTTGTTTAGTTTGCAGATTAGCTAAATAAAATTCAACATGATGCTCATAATTACTGCTCTTTATGAAGGTAAGTCAAAGGGCAGCCCTCTTTCAGTGACACTGCTGTGTCTTGCAGTGCCTCCTGCCCTTTCAGCCGAACCTAATCACACAAAAAAGACTCAGAATAACTCACTAACCCTATTTCACCTCTGCTTCAACCATTCTTTCTGCTCTATAACATAAAAAATATTGTAGTCCCAGGTCCTTTTATGCTAGCTGACAAATCACTTTATGGAAGCTGACACATGCAGAGTCCACATTTTGTTGCCATGGCAACGTTAACAGAGCATTATACTCGCATCTCCTCATGATGGCAACTGCAAGGCAAATCTAAAAAAAAAAAGACTTACTATAAATTCCATGTCTATCTACAGTCTTTAAAAGCATTTCTTATTTGTTGATGTTCGGTTGTATAATGCATTCATTAGATGAATATTGACGGAAATTAGTATTATTGCTGCTGTGATTAATCATAAAATGTCTAGATTACTTTCTCAAAATAATGTTTTATTGCAGCAGACAGTACGTGAGGAGATCTTGAATCAGAGTGTTTCTCTTTTAGGTCAGAAAACAATTAGTTGTGTTTGCATTTTTGGTCCAAGTCTTGGTGGTCTTCAGGAACACTTTTGTTTTATGATGTAGATAAGTGTAAAATGTAAAATGTTATTTACTTTGGGTTCATTTAGTTATGTTAATATCAGCAGTAAATTAATTCAGGAACAGAATTTTGTTTCCAAAGTATTTATGTTAGATGGGAATTACGAAATGACGATGCTCCTCAAGAGCTGCTTGTTCTCTGAGAAGAGGAAATTAGATGAAAGGCCCATATACTTTAATCTTTCCACTGCTTTGCGACAGAATGCTAAAAAATACATTATTGTTCTTCCTAAATATGTTCTATATTCAGGAGTCAGTTGTGTAATGTTCATAGTTTCTGAAGAATCTTTGCCACTAGTAGTAAATGCAGTATACAACCTGTAGACACTTATTTCATACAACACAATTCCAAAAATTCCATTTTGAATTGAAGAATTTTATGTAAGGAATTACGTAGTGATTTAACATTGAAATACGACTGCACTTGCTTGTCTAGTGACAAATAAAGTATTTAGAAAAAACGAAATGTTGGTATTTTGCAGTGACAGGAGCCACATCCTGTTTCCTGTAATCTCAGATGACTAATCAATTGCATTGATCGCATTCACCACTAACTTGTTTACAGGAGCCTATCATTCAAATTACACTGAACTAATAGCAGAATTACTGTGCTGTATGTTAAATAACATCCTCTTGAGTTAAAGATTAGGTCTGTGTCTCTTCTTAATGAACATGTTCCCAGCACTTGGAAATAACATTTCCTCCATTTTGTAGTGTTGCAGTTCACCAGACAAATGTCTAAAATAAATAACATGGTTAGTAAAGTCCAGATAAGCAAGAATACTGTTAAGCTAATATGTTCCAAAGAGGTTTTAGCAATTGTAGAGAATTTCCCCCACACCCATTTAGCTATCACAAAAACATCTATGAATGCTATTTTAAACCCTTGTAATGTTAGCATAACCAATTTATTACATCAGGGCAAAAAGATTTGGAGGGAAAACACACATTGGGCTTTTGCATCCCAAGGGGTCACCACAGAAGGCTCTGCATTTGTAATGCTGACCTGTAGATAAGCTGATAATGTGAGGGTTATAAAGCACCCCTGTGCATGTGTTTCCTGTTGCTGTGTGTGTAAAAGGATGTTACATGGTAGTGGTTAGCTGTGTGGAATGTACAGTTGAGGCCAAGTCTAAATCACTTTCAGCGTATTTCTGACCATAAAAACTGCCCGTTCACACATCAGTTATTGTCGGTTATTACAGCATTCAAAATGTCCTGTCAAGGTAATTCTAAAATTCAAGAAAAAAATAATAAAGCATTAACAAAAAAGTAATAAACAGTGATACAATCTTGTATATTCTTGATCTGTGAAGTAAACTAAGACACACCCGCACAAAAGATTTCTTTTGTATTTAATTTATAATGAATATATTATTGATGTGATCCACACTTGATAAGTAATATAGAAATTATTGAACACAATTTATGGCATTTGGAAGACGCCCCTAGCCAGAGCAACATACACTCATCTTTTTTAGTTACCCAGCACTTGAGAGTTAACGGCCTTGCTCAAAAGCCCAGAAGTGGCAGGTAGATGGTGTTGGCATTTGACCTCAAGATCTGATCAGACATCTACCTTACTTAGATACCATGTTTAACACAAGCGACCCACAAGTTCCCTGATCCATCCTAGTGCCCTACTTTTGTGAGATTACTGTCGATAGTACCACATAGTAACCCTTAAGATTGCTTAGGTTCTTTCTTGGATTGCCTCAAAACATCATTGAACAGTTAATAACTTCAGTTTCATACTTAACAAAGGTGTCAGACAAAGTTAAAACTATAAACAATTCCAGATAGACTCATAGATACTGAAGCTTTATACAATTACATTACAGAAAAATTAATTTATACATATATTTATGCTCATGATTGTTTTGGTTTTTGCTATGTTCATGTCTCTTCTACTGTTTCAGTAGTGGTCTGTTGTTGTTGTCTAATTGTGCAAACCTGTTTTATGTTATTGGCTATTTGCCTTTATAATATTCTCTGTGTGTCATTGTTCAATTTAAAGACTTTCATTCAATTGGAAGCCTGATTTCTGTATTTTCTTGTTCCATCATACTGTTAGTGTAAACCATTAATATAATAATAATAATGTTTTACCCACTGTCCTAGCGTCTGGTAACTGTACCTGCCTATGTTTGAGCCCTAATTTTGACTTGAATTACAATTCAGGCCAAAACTTTCAATTCACCTATGTTAAAAATGTTTAAAAAAATGTTTTATGTTATCATAACATTTCTTTTGCCAGGTTAATTATGGTATCTACTTTATTTACATCCTAGTTTATTTCCAATCAAGTCTTATTTTAATTTGGATAAAACTGGGAGGAAGAAGGCTTCCTCCAGAGAATGTGAACTGTAAGAGGTAAAACATACAGAGGTGCATACACAAACTTACAAGCACCATTTAGCTGTAATTGATAGGAGAGAGAGAGAGAGAGAGAGAGAGAGAGAGAGAGAGAGTAAGCTCTAGTTGACTTCTAATCAAAGAAGCTTGTAACTTTGTTAGGATTTGAAGGAACCATAATTGTAATTGTAATGGTCTTTGCAAACAACTTTCTGTTAAAAAAACAAAAAAATAAACAAAAAAAAAAGAAATTAAAGTAAAGGGGCACAAATATTGTCCTTAAATGTTTAATTGAACCCCAAGACAACAACAGGTGGCAGCATCAGGTACCAGATATGTATACAGTATGAGAGCCTTACATCATCATGCCCTAAAGGCTGTCTCACACACACACACACACACACACACACACACACACGCACACACACACACACACACACACACACACACAAAAGATACCACAGACTTGTTCATTAGGGACAAACTTAGAATTATAAGGAACAACTTCTTTTATTACCAGTTTATCGGTGTAAAGCTGCTTTGAGACAATTTCCATTGTTAAAAGCACAACAGAAATAAAATTTATTTAAACTGAGTATTTAACCAAAAATATTTGTTTCTCCATAATGATCAATGCTTTGACAAAAAACTGTAAGTTTTTTGGTTGCAGCATTATGTTGGGTAGATAGTTTCCTCCTGGAAAAGGGACTGGTATACTTTGAACTCTAAATACTAGAGAATGATCTAGAAGCAGCCAACCAGCCAAAAGGTTAAAAACCTGGTTGCAACAGCAAATCTTCTATATACTTTAATTGTAACAAAATGGCTTAAAGCAACAGAGTAAAAATAATGGTGTGGTCATTACGGGAATTAAAATAAATAAAATACTAAGTATGTAAACTTTTGACCTGAGAAAAATGTTATACATCAATTACATCAGGTTATGCATATGCAAATAATATTGTACAATTTTATTTGCCTTTAAATACATTAGAAGCACCAAAGGAGCCCTCTATCAAGAAGATCTCCATGTCACACACTCTGAACACCATCCGTCCCTGCCAGCAGATGTTGTCTATCTATTTCCCACATTTGTTTCTGGTTGATTTCATTGTCCATGTATACAGTATATAGTGTTCCACTCAGTTTTTTTATTGCCTTTGCTTATTTTCTTTATTTGCCTTCCTCACTTTTTGGCTTCTGTCTATAAGGAAAAAAAGGCAATTAAGACCAAATCCAAATTTGCCATATTTTATTAAATGTATAATGAACCATTCGAATCAGAACAGTGGCTATACACTAGATTATCTATTATAGCACATACACATTCGAATCTAAATGGTACTGCAATAAAATCAGAGACAGCATGGGTCAGTGGAACAACCACTGGCAAGTATTGAACACTGAATGCAAGTTAAACAACTCGTCTGAGCACAACAGCATGCTTGGATGTACACCAATCTGCTGAATCATGGCAGCTTTTCCAGTTGCCCTGATGGCAGGATGAGTTGCAGCTACTGCCGAGATTGCTGCATCATTCTCTTCATGTCATCAATCAGCACCACAGCTTCATGGGCCTTGCAGGACCTCAGGGCTCTGCGCTAGGTCATTAAACTCGCATTAGCATCCCAGCATGCCGTTCACGACAACATCGCTTCATCACCTCCTCTAGCTATGATGCCTTCTCCAATGCATGTGCAAGCGATTTTAAACGTTAAAAAAAACCCGAATAGCAAATATATGCTAAATATACAGTTTGTTAAAAAATAAGCCTCTTCAATGCAATAGATATGTTTTGGAGGCTTTAAGGAATATTTAAGCACAGATGTTCCTGACATAGACATGCTGCTCATGCAAATGATTAGCAGTTTTTAATTGAAATGCGTGGGTCTCAAGGTCTCTGCCTGAGGAATGGTATGACATTTTTGCCATGCTTTTGAGCATGTCTACAAACACAGCTTAGACCCATTCATAATAATGTTGCACATTGCATTAGTGCATGTATATTAATGGAAACCTTGACTCTGCATACTTTACGTTTACTACAAATATAGTATTATATATTGAAGGGAAAGTATACAAAGTATATAGGTTTACTTCAATTGGGGTTAGCATGAGAACACACATGGTGCTAAGTAAACTAAAAGGTTACCTTTGGATGTCAATATCAACAATAATAATAATAATCATCATCATAATAATAATCATTATAATAATAATACTACATGGTTATGTAACATACTAAATATGCAAATCTAAGACCACAGTATATTAATTATAAAAAAATAATCTGAGCAATTTAAACTGAAGATGGATTTTCTATCAATCAATCATATACAGATAAGAGTTCAATCCCCTTTAATCAAACTCATATCACTTAGATTTAAATGTGCATCAGTTCAGTTCACAGTTGCTATCTTCAAACTTTAGAAAGGTTTTATTTGACACATATACATTACTAAGCATTTGCTTGCAGATCCCAGCTAGTTCCGGGTCAGAAAACAGGGTCAGCCATGCAACAGCAGCACTAAAGTAAAGAAGATTAAGGGCCTTGCTCAAGGGCCCAAATGGGAGCTTGGTGTTGCTGGGGCTTGAACATTAACCTTCTGATCAGTCACCCAGAGCCTTCATTACTGCACCACTGTGCCACCACCATTGGTCAGCCTTCATGTGCTTTATTAAAACAAGTAACTTGACTTAAGGAACACAACAAATTTCAAGCCGATCTGTGATTCCTTAAGAGGTGCAATGCTAAAAGGTTCATCCTGCCACAAAGCTATAGCAAGAAAGATGGTCTTCCATTATTAGTTTAATTGTCACTGCTTGTATTTCTTGTTGGTATGATTTGCATGATAAAAAATGTTCACTCAAATATCTATGTAGTTTATTTTAGTGGTTATATTGTAGCCTTGGTAAATCCTTCACATAGTGAAATCTTGCCACATAGAATTTTTTAAGAGCTAAACGTTTTTTGCAAATGTAAAAATGTAAAGTGTTAAATGTTTCACAATGTCTTTTAATTTGTCTTTGTTCATAAAATAGCTATTTGTGTAGTGTTGCTCTTCACCTACTGTTAACCAAACATGACCTTTTTATTCAGTCTAGTTTAGTAAAGGAATACTTTTTTTTTTTTTAAGTATACATTGTGTTTTTTAAGACAAAGCAGAAAAACTAATAGGCCAATTTATCCTGATTTTATCCACATGATCCTTGAATGGTGTGAGAACAGTATATAAATACTGTTATATATATTATATAAATATATATAAAATCTATAAGTCACTGCATTCCGTAGCACAGTGGGGGGGGTCTGGATTAGCAGTGAAGCAGTGAGTGAAATGAAGTGATTAGTTATTAACTGATTTGACAGAAAGAGAATTCCCAGTGGCGGACGGCCACAAACACCCTGCAGCGTCTCTGAAGGGATGAGAAAGGTGTCCGTGACTGCACAGCTGAGGAACAGTTTAAATGTTAGGGTGAATATTTCTGAATGGAGTCTGAGTTCCACACACGCACACACACACACACACACACACACACACACACACACACACACACACACACCCACACACACACACACACACACAGACAGGCCATAAAATACACATAATCCCAATACTGAAGTCTTAATAGGATTGTTTACATTAGTTAGTCATATCCTTAAATGACACTAAAATCTGATGATTCTTGTAAAAGAGCACAAATTTCATCTATTAGGATATTTAGCAAATAAAATTTAATTAAAAGGTAAATTATCTGCTGTCACTTTTGTTTTCTGTCGGTACTTATGTATGGCATCATCAGTTATATTTATACTGTAAGAGCTACTGTGGCATCAGGAGTCACTGAGTCACTGAGTACTGTTGGCAGACAGTACTGATTTCCTCCTTGAGTTCCGTCTATGAGGAAATAGAATTAAGACATAATCAGCTAATATTTCATTGTTTTATTATTTATTCAGTTATCTTCCTCAAATGCTTTATTTTGTTCTGGTTTATGGCGGACCCCATTAAGGGCCTCAGCCTACAAATTGCAATATAACTATTTATAACTAATTTCATTTACAATTCAAAATTCATTCTTATATATTTTTGTGATGCAATATATGGTGTAAAAACACACCTGCACATACTACTGTCTCAAAACCCATATTAATAGGCATGCACAGAGGTATCCCAATTGTTGAATAAAGGTACATTATGTAATATTTGTTATCGAAAATGTGTGTAATAGTTAAACACTTGATGTTAACACGTTCACACGATTTCAATTACCATTTTATTTTAAAAAGAATACATTCTGGACAATAGCTTAAATGTGTAGAAAACCATTTTTCACATTTTTTTGTTACGGGAACAAATGAAAAATATTGATGACTGTCTTTTTAAGGAGCTTGTCTTTATATACTGTAATTATTCTGCATGTATTTCCTATGCCCTGTGTAAACATGAATTCAATGGGAATATATTCTCAAGTAAAGACAGAGAGTATTTAATGCATACAGCTGTGCAAAGTAGAGGTGTGTATCAGGACTGGAAAAAGTCTCACTCTCATGTGGACAGGAGTGGGCAGCCGGGTATGAAGCTCACAGGACAGAGAGATAATGCAGTTCCAATAATGTTAAGTATGACTTTAATACAAAATCAAATCAGGTCCTCCTGGGTTTGCAGATTAAGTCCATTTCAGACCAGAAGTGATGCAGAACATCTCAGTAACTCTGAGACAGCTCTGAGACAACTCTGAAAAACAGTTCTGAATTTCATCTTACACCAGGCATTGTTGTAACACTAAATTCATCTTATAATAATGATAAGCATGCTGTGCTTACATGGCCTTTGATAATCCAATGAGATTTCTGTTTCCATTTGTGCAGCAGAATATTGCTTTGTAACTGATGTCAGTGTGCTGTTGGGTTACAAGCTGAAATTGAGTTGACATTCAGTAAAGCTCATTTATTATTTATTTAATATTTCTGTTCACTAACGCCTCATATTACATCTAGCAAACATATAAACAGGTGTGCCAACCTTCAACAGGTGGAAAATAATAATAATAATCCTTATTTTTCCTCTACACATTGCCCCCCACCCCCTGTCACTGTCAATGCTCCTGAGGTACCAGTGACCAGTCTATCCTTATCTTTTCTTAGGATCTGCATGATTTATCCTATTACTCTACTGTTGGATGGAGCTCTCTTCAACTGGAGACCACTCTGTGCAGCTGGGAATGGTTCCACCTCAACAGCCTAAAGATCCATAAAGTTACTGAGACACTCAATAACTATAAGTATAAATTTGGACTGTAATTATTAAAAAGAGCCTGCTACAATGGCTTAGAACTGCAAAACAGTTTTGCATTTAAAAGTGCATCACTGAACAGCACACCTCAACAGTGATGGAACTGTAATGAATGGACATTCTGTACCACCCAGATGAGGTGCCACACACTAAATGAGTTTTCTTTTAAATCTGGTTCCTCTCAAGGTTTCTTCCACATACCATCTAAGCCACAGTTGCCATTGGCCTGTTTATTAAGAATAAACTTACAAGGCACAAACTTATAGGCACTAAAATTATACATTTCAACTTCATAACCTGTTTATCTCTGTAAAGCCGCTTTGGGACAATGTCCAATGTCTATAATAAAAACTGAATTGATCTGAATTAAAATTCAATAATGATGCAATTTTTACTTCCTTCTCATATCACGAGTGAAAAACAAGGGGTCATCAAATCAGATTGGTGTCACTTAATTTATAAACAGGGTCAAGAGAGGATAACTTTTCAGGCTTTCCCAAATTTCCCAATACATCTACCTCTAATTCACAAACAATCCTCACTAAACTATCCTTTCTAAAACATAAATCTCACTCACAAATATGGTAAAACATTTATTCAATAAGGATTTACAAGCAATCGGTTGTAGATTTTGACTGTTCAAGCGAATAATACCCAAATATTTATTTAGATGTACTAAAATGTGATCCCAACAGCCCAGTGTAGCTTATTTTTCTATAACAATGTGCAACTTTATGTTTTATTCCTTACCTATTGTTTCGACTTGGATGTGACAGTGGAAATATGCTGCACCCTTTCCAACACACCTCACGATAAGTTCACCCTTCCCACTGCACTGGTAAGTATTGTATTACACAGAGGTTACTGACATGATAAAATGTGTTATACCAGTTCTAAATTATAAATATGGAATGAAAAATGCAACGTGGGCATGCATAATGTACATTTAGGGTCATGTATTCAGAAGCCTTTTGCGTTCTTATTCAGCGTAAAGCATATTAATCAGTAACTTCAGCTACATTAGTTAATTTGAAAAATGTTGGATTTGTAGCACAGATATTAGGTGAGAGGTGCAGTATACAGTGCTGCTATGTTTGTCTGAATAATTTGTCGTTGCTACCAAAGACAAAATAAAATCTAGTTGTCACGCAAATTTGCTACACTTTCATGAGGCTTGCCATGGCCATCAACTCATGTTGCGATCTTTTATTACATGCTTAATAGGCATAAAATCAAGAAGACAGGCAAATCACTACTCGTCAAGAGAGGTCGAATCTTGCACGCTTACAGGAATGTACCTCAGGATGGTTCCTTCCATTATTTACAGTATGTATATAGGAATATACTGTATAGATGACATTAAATATTTTTCAGAGAGGGCTGACTAGATTTAAGGGTGGAATGCTGTCCCACACTGACGGCAAACAGGTAAAAAGAGATTTCTAGCTATCGATCAGTTTAAAAAGTAACAGGACATCATTAATTTTTGGTGAAATTCATGTTGTGATGTGACACCATATCCCAATATATCTGCTTCAACCCATTCAATAATGGCTCAGTTACTTATCCATTTGTGCATGCAGAATAGAAAAGCATTTATATTTTTATTTTATAATTGACTGTATTGTTGACATGAGTTGATATTGAGCATAGAGAACGTAGTGTTTATTAGTGCACTGGCTGCAGTTGTCCATGAAGCAACACTTCCTATTTTGAGCAGTTGGCTAACCCAATAAGCAGCAGCAGCTTGTGTTGCTTCCTGCTGAGCCCTTACGATAAGGAAGATGCATTAAACAGCATTGGGAGTGAACAAAGGTCAGCCTTACTGGATCAAAACACCTACATCCTGGAGAGACACAATTACCTCCCTTTAGCATACATAAAAACAAGCTGCTGCTGAATCTAGTTCAATAGCAGCTTCTCTCCCACATTCTGAATGACTTTTTAATGTCTCTGTATTTGCAGTCATCTTTTATCACACAGGGGACGTGGCTGCCCAAAGGCACATTAAAAATAAACAAGGACAATAAAGGAAGATGAAAAAAGTGACAGTGTTACAGGGATTAAACAGTAATGACTGAATCCCCCTAAGGAATTGGGAGACCAGACTTTAAGAATCTGGGTGTGACAGTGAAAACAGAGCAGTGAATGTCAGAAAACGACCAAGACATAACTGATCTGATTCATAACACACCCTGGGCTTCTTTAGGATCTTTGTACATGTGTCTTTTTTTTAACACTATATACTATAGTAACCTGTGGTCAATGTCCAGAAAGCCTGAATAGATCAGTGCTTATTTGACAGGCCCATACTGCCTTTATTGTGTAACACAAACCATGTTTACGAGTCCAAAGGCAAGATTTTACAAGTTGTGCAAAAAAGTGACATCAACTACATAAAGAAGACAATGACTCGTCACTATAAATAGGCCTTCCCTACTAGTATTAGCCTCGAGACTTAAAGGTAAATTGTATTTAAGCTTTGAATTACAGGAAACGTTAAGGGCACAGTGAGACACAATGCCTACTGACTTTAAAGTGACTGCAAGGATTTTTTTTTTGTGTGAAACACCTGGCAGGCTCAAAACTGACCATTAGACCCACAGCAAGCTACAGAACTTTTGTAATATTACCACATTCAGCAGGTTCCCAGTGTTTCATGCTTAAAAAAAAAAAAATAATAATAATAATAAAATATAATGTATGTGTATTTTCTTTACACCCATAAGATTAAAACACGCAATAGACAAGTTGTCTAAATCAAACAAGAGCAGCATTACAGGTAGACCCCAACTGGCGACGAAGACAGGGACCGAAAAAACAATCGTAAGTCCATCAGGTCGTAAGTCGAGAAGAGTGACTACTCCATGATGCGTTCCGACGCAGACATAAAGAGGCACTGTAAACACATTTACATTTATTTTACATAGTACAAATAAAGTAAATAAAAAATAAGATCTCCGAAATGTCATAAATCGAGTGGCCGTAGGTCCAATTAAAGTTTGCATCCTTCACATCTGTCTTAGATATGAACGTGAGTCTGTAAATTCTGACTAGATGCTGCAATTTGCCTCCTGTACTCCTACATCCTTCGCTCTGTTTGTCCCACTCTGCTACCTTTGATCGGCTCAGTTTACAGCTCCTTTTATCTTTTATAATTTCGACACCACTGAGAGATCACTCATGCTTTTACTTCCTCCACATCAGAGGAGATCATCCGATGAGGAATGTTAATCTGTCCAGTGTATAAACTGAAATGCTTCAGAAGGCCAAGAAACTCCACAAAAATGCTCCAATTACCAGCT
This sequence comes from Silurus meridionalis, assembly GCF_014805685.1. Taxonomy (NCBI): domain Eukaryota; kingdom Metazoa; phylum Chordata; class Actinopteri; order Siluriformes; family Siluridae; genus Silurus; species Silurus meridionalis. The sequence continues at coordinate 8,313,943 of NC_060904.1, read as the reverse complement.
CCTCATATTGCCAGTGTTGACCAACACCATGTACCATGAACAGAGGAGACATCTGTTTTGAAATTGTAAATGAATAAACACAGTGGCGGGCCATGCATTTAGTACCTGGGCCTTCAGTGGGAATTTACCTGACCTAATCCATCTCTTAATCCGACCACTATCACGTCGCGATTATAGAAACTATCAATACTGTACAAAAACTCAATATAACAACACATGGCATTACAGAGAGAGGCATTTCACATATGGAGGGTGAATACAAATTATACTAAAGCAAGCTCCAAGCCTCTACAACTACAACCACATCTGTGCCACCTACATCATCTGGAGCAGTTCAGAATCAATATTTGTCTAATAACATAACAAAAACATTAAAATTTAAATTTTAAACCAGAGATGCAGACTCATAATTTGCACAGCTCCTCAGAGGCTGTAAGCCAGTGGTACTGCTCGTATTCACTGGTCTGGAAGTGGAGAACAAACCCTTTCCCGGGCTGAGAGGTGTTTTTTGCACCTCTTGGCTGCTGCTACTGCTTTTTTTTTTTGCACTGCATTGTATCTGTTTATATATAATCCCAGTTATAGTTTTTATAATTCTCCTCGCACAGTACTGTATAATCAAAGTATACAGTAGGTTTACTGGTTGGCGCTATCTTGGGTTTTGTGTCTTGTCTTGTCTTGTGTTGTCTTGTGTTGTCTTGTGTTGTCTGTTTGCACTGTCTGTTTGTACTTTTTTTCGTTTGCACTGTTTGCACTAGGCTGCACTCGATGCACTTTACGTAGCTTTGTGTTGTGTTGTAGCTCTATGTTGTTGTTTAGTGTAGGACCAGGGATCTATATGAACGTTGTCTCATTTTTACTGTGTACTGTGTACCACTGTGTATAGTAGAAATGACAATAAAAGCCTCTTGACTTGACTTGACTTGACTCGGCTTCAGGGTTGGCCGACCTCTCCTCACCATGTCTAGTTTTTCTTGAAAATGGATTTTTAAGTATGTCCGAGAACAAATCAATTTCTCTCCCTCCGTCAGCCAATGTGGGTGTAAAAAAGTCTAACTCAGATGTATTAATGTGTGCAGAGAGCTACAGATGTGTTTTGCCAGGTGAACTTGGCTGTAACAGTTTCCCTCTGACCAACCATTTAGAGGACGGAAAAATGCTGACGCTATTCTGGGCCAGCTAGCTAATATGAAATCTGATTGGGTAAAGAAACAGATTTATTTCTTATAGAGACTATGGTAAAAAGGACAGCAGTACTGTATTTGAAGGCTCTGGGCAGATTAGATTGACATGGCAGCAAATAGAGGCTGAAATCTGATTGGACAAAAAAATGTAACATCCACACACTTGTAGCCAAGAGAAATGCTACAAAATGAAGAGAATAAACTGTTGGGAATAAATTCATACAATTTCATGGAACAAATATTAGAATTCAGGTTGTAAATGTAGGTCAGTGCTTCTGATAGTGTTAAGGCCAGCAGCGAAGGCTTTGCTGGACCTGACCGCCCACCACTGAATTGACTTATATTTCTCTGTCTACAACTCTATTAACATTCTGCTTTTATTTAGAATTTTTAACAAGCCATGTCACCATTTTACTAATCAGACCAGAAAGAGTACATTTCCATTTCTTAATGAATTATCTTCAGGCTACATACACCAACCAGACATAACTTCATGACAATTATAATAATATGACCAGTGAAGTAAATAAAACTGATTGTCTCTTTAGCAGGGCACATGTAAATGGATGGGATTTATTAGGCAGCAAGTGAACCTTTTGTCCTTAATGTTGGTGTTAAAAGCAGGAAAAATGGGCCAGTGTAAAGATTTGAACGAGGGCCAAATTGTGATGGCTAGACGACCGGGTCAGAGCATCTCCAAAACTCCCGCTTTTGTGCTGTGTTTCCAGTCTCCAGTGGTCAGTATATATCAAAAGTGCTCCATGGAAAAGCAGTGTTGAAAGCTCATTGATGCAGGTGGGGAACTAAGGCTAGTTTGTGTGGTCCGATTCAACAGACGAGCTCCTGTAGCTCAAATTGCTAAAGAAAATTGCTGTTAAGGCTCAAAGGGCCAGGACTGTATTATATTAGGCAGGTGGTCTTACAGTCCTGCATGGTCAGTGTAAATACATGTGGTTTACAGACATACTGTAATATCCTGCTGAAGAAGTCTTGATCCAGTTTAAACTACAGAGAAGGTTTTTAATATGTTGGCTGTGGTATAGCATATTTCTGTTTGATCTGCTGAAATACTTTGCTGGGTCCACATCTGGGCCGTGGTCTACATGTTGATGACCCCTGCTGTATATAAACTTTCTTGTCAAAGTTACAGACAAATGAATAAGAAAAAAATTGTGACTCAAGGTTATTTTGTATCAACCAGTTTCAAAGTGTGTGTGTATGTGTTTGTGTGTGTGTAATCCAGGGAAAAGGAGGGAAGTTCATAATTAAGAGCAAAGCAGTAAGATGTCTTCAGTTCTTCCTATCCATTGATTGGTGAGGCGACTAAAGCAGTTGCATTTTCAGCTCTTGATACACCCGGGTCCCAAGCCATTCTGTATAAACAGAGATAAACTGTGCGGTTATGGCTAGTGCAAGAGCATGACACAGCAGGGCTGAAACACCAGCAGGGAAGCTGTCAACAAACATCCATCTTCCCTCTCTCAGCATGCAATAACGGGAGCGTACACATAGCCTGATTTTATACATGTATATGCATTCACCTTGAGGAACTTCTGGCAAAAGGTATCAAAATATAAAAAGGCAGTAATGGCATACTGTCTGTCCATGCATGAAGATTTTTTAAATATCTACAGTATTTCAAGTTGTTTTGAGTTCATTGATTTCTATTACATTTGATCTCAACGTAATTTCTCAAAACCAACATAATACTCTAAGGAGAATCTATGATTGCACACACGTCAATGAAATCTCCACTCTAACACACATCAGGTTTGTAATTAAATGCCATCCAAAACCCCCACACCCCAGACCTTATTGCTTCTTATTAAAAGGATAATCGATCTCAAGGACTCTGCCATGTTACGAAAGCCTTCCAAGCGTTCCTCATTAGCACACGTAAAGAGTTAAAATCCCAGGAGGACGTTACAGGAAAATCCTTCCTTATGAATGATTCATATGATAAAATAACAGATAACAATATCTTTTCGAATTGCCATTAGAGAATATGACAGGTATACTAATGTACTGTAGCAAGGCATCAGTGAAAACCAACATTTTAGGTACAAAAAATAGAAGTTCAACCAAAAAAGGGCAAAAAAATAAATTTTGGTTTAAACCATCATTTGTATATTAATGGTCTATTTATCCATACCGATCATGAATTTAGTCTATGATTACACTAGCACTACAGTAGCACTACAGTAAAAATAATAGGGAAGATATGTAGATAAATAACCACTGTCATATTTTATTACATACACCGATCAGGCATAACATTGGGATTTATTAGGCAGCAAGTGAACATTTTGATCTCAAAGTTGATGTGTTAGGAACAGGCAAAATGGGGGAGCGTAAGGATTTGATCAAGTTTGACGAGGGCCTAATTGTTATGACTAGACGACTGGGTCAGAACATCTCCAAAACTGCAGCTTTTTTGGGGTGTTTCCCAGCCTACAGTATCTATCAAAAATTCTCCATGATGGAACAGTGGTAAACCAGTGACAGGATCACGGGCGGCTCCTGTAGCTCAAATTTCTGAAGAAAATTGCTGTTAAGGCTCAAAGGGCCAGGACTGTATTATATTAGGCAGGTGGTCTTACAGTCCTGCATGGTCAGTGTAAATACATGTGGTTTACAGACATACTGTAATATCCTGCTGAAGAAGTCTTGATCCAGTTTAAACTACAGAGAAGGTTTTAATATGTTGGCTGTGGTATAGCATATTTCTGTTTGATCTGCTGAAATACTTTGCTGGGTCCACATCTGGGCCGTGGTCTACATGTTGATGACCCCTGCTGTATATAAACTTTCTTGTCAAAGTTACAGACAAATGAATAAGAAAAAAATTGTGACTCAAGGTTATTTTGTATCAACCAGTTTCAAAGTGTGTGTGTATGTGTTTGTGTGTGTGTAATCCAGGGAAAAGGAGGGAAGTTCATAATTAAGAGCAAAGCAGTAAGATGTCTTCAGTTCTTCCTATCCATTGATTGGTGAGGCGACTAAAGCAGTTGCATTTTCAGCTCTTGATACACCCGGGTCCCAAGCCATTCTGTATAAACAGAGATAAACTGTGCGGTTATGGCTAGTGCAAGAGCATGACACAGCAGGGCTGAAACACCAGCAGGGAAGCTGTCAACAAACATCCATCTTCCCTCTCTCAGCATGCAATAACGGGAGCGTACACATAGCCTGATTTTATACATGTATATGCATTCACCTTGAGGAACTTCTGGCAAAAGGTATCAAAATATAAAAAGGCAGTAATGGCATACTGTCTGTCCATGCATGAAGATTTTTTAAATATCTACAGTATTTCAAGTTGTTTTGAGTTCATTGATTTCTATTACATTTGATCTCAACGTAATTTCTCAAAACCAACATAATACTCTAAGGAGAATCTATGATTGCACACACGTCAATGAAATCTCCACTCTAACACACATCAGGTTTGTAATTAAATGCCATCCAAAACCCCCACACCCCAGACCTTATTGCTTCTTATTAAAAGGATAATCGATCTCAAGGACTCTGCCATGTTACGAAAGCCTTCCAAGCGTTCCTCATTAGCACACGTAAAGAGTTAAAATCCCAGGAGGACGTTACAGGAAAATCCTTCCTTATGAATGATTCATATGATAAAATAACAGATAACAATATCTTTTCGAATTGCCATTAGAGAATATGACAGGTATACTAATGTACTGTAGCAAGGCATCAGTGAAAACCAACATTTTAGGTACAAAAAATAGAAGTTCAACCAAAAAAGGGCAAAAAAATAAATTTTGGTTTAAACCATCATTTGTATATTAATGGTCTATTTATCCATACCGATCATGAATTTAGTCTATGATTACACTAGCACTACAGTAGCACTACAGTAAAAATAATAGGGAAGATATGTAGATAAATAACCACTGTCATATTTTATTACATACACCGATCAGGCATAACATTGGGATTTATTAGGCAGCAAGTGAACATTTTGATCTCAAAGTTGATGTGTTAGGAACAGGCAAAATGGGGGAGCGTAAGGATTTGATCAAGTTTGACGAGGGCCTAATTGTTATGACTAGACGACTGGGTCAGAACATCTCCAAAACTGCAGCTTTTTTGGGGTGTTTCCCAGCCTACAGTATCTATCAAAAATTCTCCATGATGGAACAGTGGTAAACCAGTGACAGGATCACGGGCGGCTCCTGTAGCTCAAATTTCTGAAGAAGTTAATGCTGTTAATGCTCGACAGGTCACGACTGTTTTTGCAGCAAAACAGACCAACACAATATTAGGCCAGTGGTTATAAAGTTATGCCTGATCTGTGTACTATTAAGTTTCATGTGTAAAAAATAGCTACATACATCACATTACAATTACAAATAAAATACAATTGTCTGTAAAATGCATATTTAACTGTTCTAATTTAATCATAAACATTCTCAAGTTATGCATCACAGTATCAGTTTATTGGAACGCATGTTATATAATAACTGTAACTTATTTAAAAACCCCACTGAAACTAATAGCAAAAGGTATGTACCATGGTTCTGCACATAGGTGCAAGAAACATTCCGGAAATCTTAATGACTGTGTTTGTACTCTAATGGGTTTTACAGGCCTTTTTACCAAACCCATGAAACATGTAAAGCCTACTGCATCTTCCCTTTATTTGTGCCAAAGCATAATTTCCCCTCAGGATGCAACAAGACAAAACAAAAGTTCATAAACGGGTCTAGAGTTTAAAAACATTTAACAAACTGCAATGCAAATAGGAAGTTCAATAACCATATTTGCTCAAGGAACCGAACTGAAATGATGCCACTCAGACAGGCTCACATCCTAAATGTCCCTAAATGTGAGTTTCCTTGAGAAGAGTGTGAATTCATTCGACTCCCGGATGTGTCCGTGATTCGTCAAAGTGGAGTGTTGGGTGTTGTTCTGAAGCAATCCGTTTCAAAAACTGTACTTAACATGGATTTAGCTGTGGCTCAGAGTGTTGTTGAAAAGCATGTATTCCCACCTTTGGAAATCATGACGGCAACAGCAATGCGCGATTGTACTAAAGACTAAAAACAAAGTGGTGAAACAATGACCTTTTGAATCAGTAATTTATTCAATAGCATAACAATAAACCATGAATCCCCAAAGGAAAAAGGAAAAACACAATGCTCCGGATAAACAAGGTGGGATAATATGTGTTCTTGAAAACACTAAATCATTGTGCTCTCTTCTGTATGTAATAAAGCTTCAGAGGTGTAGATTTTTGCACAGAGTAGATATGTTTTGTACAAAAAAGCAGAGTAATACAGAGTAAATCCAAACCAGTCCAAGTATGAATGATGGATTATACACAGTGTTTCATTTTTTTTTTTCTTGAATGACGGATTATATACAGTGGAGACAGGAAATACTTTTCTACCGCTCTAAAGAAGCATTTCCTAATTATTTAAAGCAGTAGTGCCAATTGGGAACACACACGTAGGAAAGCTATAGTGACAGGAAAGTGCACACATTATGTAGTTTGTTATTTCTGCTTCATGACACAGATGCTTGACATCCTGACAATAGCAGGAATGAAGTCTGGAGGAGGAAGGATGTGCTTTGGAGGATTTTGTGCATTGTGAGGCACTTCCTTAAGTTTACCACTCGGGAGGCGATGGACACAGCTGCAGAAAGCCAAAGGAAAGGGGAGAGAAAAGGAGAGACCCAGTACAACCATTATAAGCCCTATAGATTACAGTGAAGGGTGGTCGTGATATTAGCTGGAAGGGCGAAAATCTAATATCTATCAATAACCCGGCAACGAAACTGTTAGGGCTGAACATTGATTTATGTCATGATCTGTTTGATGGCTTAATAAGAACACACACACACACACACACACACACACACACACACACACACACACACACACACACACACACATTTCAAGTCTGTAATAAACTACTGGGTTTTGAAATGTTTTCTCCAAAATCTACAGTTACTAGAAAATCTTATCATTCAAATAAAAAAATAAAAAAATTAACACTTTAGTGCCTTTTGTAATTTTATTTGGACACAGTGTGCTTAGTTAATTAATTCTTATTAATGCACTTTGTTTCGATTTAATTCCACAGTGACCGGATTTCATTAACATTGGTTCTTGGTTTGATGGTTGTTGTAGGAGATATTACATTGCAGGAAAGTGTCGGAAATCGGCTGTCGGTAAACATGTCAAACCAGCGATCAAAGACTACAGATTTTAGCCTTAAGATTATAGATATCTTTTCATATGTATACAATTAGTTTTAGACAACCAAATCATAGCCAAAATCACACCTGGCTTCATGTAGATGCCAAATATAAAAACTTTGAAAGACACACGTTGGTTAGCTTTGCTAGGTTGTTTATAGAGGCCACCTCTTATTACATGTAGTCCATATGCAAAGTGGAGCAATGTATTTCTAAAGTCATATCCAAAATGTTGTTTACTAATTATAGAATGAACATCACAGGATGCTGAATCACATGAGCAGAAAAAAGGTCAAATATATCAAGGTGGAATGTCGAAATATGCCGCGTGAATTTCTGTCAGGAATGTGGAGTCAGCAGCGGTGGATGCGGGTGTAGATTTATTAATGAACAGCACAAACAAGCAGGAAAAACAAGAATCAAAAGCTGAACCAGATGTAAGAGGAAAAAACATGCAGACTAAGAGTGAAACTATGGAACAGCAACACACCTACATTGCATCAACAAAAGCATGAAAAAGAGGTCCACACAAACTTATACACAATGCCATTTCAAGACACAGGTAACACTAGTTAGAAACATGTGCCATGCTGGGGCTTGAAGGAAATTTAGTTTCATGCTAGGTACCATGACATGCCATAACAATTTCTGATTTAGTTTAATCTGATTGGGTGTATTTTTCCCCACTGTTACTATACTATACTATACTATACTATACTATACTATACACTATTTTTTTAATAATCAATATAATGCAACATAAATAAATATAGTATTAATGCTAGTAGTATAATAGTGCAAATAAGTATAAAGTAAATTCATGAGATCACAAGACAAAAAATTAAGAATGTACAAGAATTAGACTTTCTGTCTCTTTTTAACGTCAATGTGCTTTTTTAATCAATAAAAAAACCTCCAAAGCAATATTTTTGTCATGGTGCACTTCCTTAGAATGGGCTAGGATTGTCAGTGCATCTTTTTCCTACAAGCATGCAATTTAACACAGCCATAGTCACTGTCACTCATTGACTTCATACACACTCTGCCATTTCACTGCACAAACTCAGGACACATATATCATAGTCATGACATTTCATCGAAGAGGAGAGTGGACCACTTTATTAGATAAAAGCTCCAGCCACTGCAGCGAAAAGTCGTTGAGTCAGGTCTTTAGGGAATGGGGTAAAAATTTATCTAAGCCATATGTAATAAGAAGGCACATCTGTGCTTATTCTTTAGTTTCTGTGGGAATTGGTGTGTTGTGTTTATTTTATTATCTAGCTGTGGGCATGTGAGGAGCTGGAGAGTAATGAGATGCTGTTGTTAAAAAAAGTGGCCAATTGTTTCCAACAATATCATCAAGGATAATAATCCTGAAATCACTGTTTGGCCTACACAGTTACATTTACCACTTTGACTTGGTGATGTAACACTACAATGATTAAGTGCTGAAAAATATATATTTTAATGAAGTGATTTAACACAGTATACCTGCCTATTCCCACAAACCTTAGGTCTTATTTGTGTAAAAACAATAAGATGAGCTTTAACCAATCATTAATGCCATAAAGAAAATTCTCTTAAATTATTGCCTTACATGTTTCACACTTCTACTGATAGTAATATCACCCTACACTGCAGACAGGGGTTATATGCTAGATAACAGCAACTCTTAAAATAGTTCCATCTTATTCTAATACATTATCCTTATTCACAGACTTCAATGTTGGATACCCCCTCAGTATTTACTACTCATAATACATTTACAGAACTTTTGCGATTAATGCATTTCTGTTTGACCATTTTTATTAAAATATAAATAAATCAATATAAAAGAGGCAAAATTAAATGATTCAAAGCAACACACATTTATTCATGACGTTGTTTTTTTACTCAGATATATAAAAAAAAAAACTCCAGCAAAAAAATTATTTTTAATCACTAAACATTTGTTTTACTGATGCGACAAGTCGCAAATCAAGCACAAAAATCTGCATGATGCACACATCCGGCAATTAAAACAGTCCTTGTGCAAAAGTTCTGTTTGGTGTCATGATGATTTATGTAATTTAAAACACCATAATTATACCATAAACATACATTTGCATAAGGCATTCATATTTGTCCATGCCCATGTTGATTGGAGTATTAAAATCCTGAAAAGTATTCACTTAAGGGACATTTAGGACAGATAAATATGTGCGATTAAGTTGCGATTAACCACGAATTAACTTATGACAGTCATGCAAATTAATGTTGATTAATTATTTTAATCGATTATCGGCCCAAATATATATATATATATATATATATATATATATATATATATATATATATATATATATATATATATATATATATATATGGTTGAGAGCATTCTTTGCATTTCATTTTTTTATTGTCCTTTCAATTTTTTTTGTTTTAGGTCATTTCGAGTTTAGTTTTTAGTCAGGTTTTTCTGTGCTTTCTATTAAATTCATCTGGACTTGCATCCATTTCCCACTCCCTCATTCAACAAATAATGTGAAAAAGTGGAGCTTTCTGTAATGAGGTGTTGATGGAAATGGCATCTAAGGTCAGGACGTAAGTTTTCTGCCACAGTCTTCTTGGAATCATTCTTGTTTTGTCTCATTAACTTCTAAACAAAAAAAGAAATTTTGATGGTGAAGAAACCATAGCTGTTATAAACAATAAAGATTAAATGCTACAAATTTCTTTAAGAATATGTATTCCATATATATATATATATATATATATATATATATTTATTAACAAACTAAATACATTAAACGTTGACAAACTGATGTAGTGTAAAAACAAGCACTTTAGTACATGCATTTATTGGAAATGTATCTACTTTTGGATGGTTACAGTACATCACAACACTCTGTTGTTGATATCTATTTTATAACAACATAACCATCCTATTTTGTTCCTTAATAATCAATTATTCTGAGCTAGCATTAGGCTGCAGATTTTGCACTACTTTAGAATGAGTCATATTAGCAAGTACCTCTTTTTCTAAGAAAAACAACACACACTGTTCCTTCATCCCCTTAAATGCTTTCTAACAATCCCACGTTTCTTCACGTCCACTAGATAAAAGAATGATGCAAGGAGATCAACCTTCAGCTTCTTTAAAGCCCTTCCAGGCCTCAAGCATTTTCCACGTCGTTAGCCATGTTGTGAGCAAAGCAGCAGTTTGGACTCTAAAATGGTTTCATCCTGTCCTCAGCTTTGACTTGTGCTATTATGGGGCTTTAGCCTGGATTAATGTCAAATATGTGATATCCATCAAACAGCTCCAACAGACACTTATCTCACAAATAATGAGGCAATCATCAAAGCTGGCTTAGCCTGCTAATTATACTGTAACACTGGTCACCAGGGATGCTAGTATCATGATCAATTCTAGCAGCAATGTTTACAATATTTAACTGAATGTTGTGGCAGGATTATGAGGTCTAATCAAGTGTGCAGTATTAGAAGGTGAAACCGAAACATCTTGTCTACTGTGCTGTACATTGCTCACTATTTTATTCTAAACTGTATTGGCTAAAATAAAGCAAGGCTAATTTCATTGATCACCATGTAAGGAACTAAAAATCATATTTTATTAAAAAAATCAACACATCAGTGGTGTAATGCAGCCCAACATGAACCATGGCTAATTCTCAAATTATTTTCCTACAACAGAACAACATGTTTTTCTTTTTATTCTACTTGAGTTGTGTTTAACATTGTGGAACATATGGGTGGGCCATCTGGCAATAATCATACCATGTTCAGACTGAATCACAATCCATGACCTTATGATTATTTCCAATTTGTTTTTAGGACTATTTTGCAAATAGCTGAACAAAACAACCAAAGTAATTTTCCTATGGATGGAAATATAGTGCTACAAGAAAAGATAACCTTAAAGATAGATTTCTTTAAAGTAAAATAACAATCAGGCATGGAGAGCATGTATATATTTTTATCAGTATTTAAAAGGTGCAGTAAATTGCAATTTGAGATTAATGTTAAATCTAAAATATATTAGCTGAGTTACATTTTAATTGAATGGTTTTTTTTTCCAATATGAGATCTAAATGTATTGCATTTCTCTCAGCATTCTGTGTACAACTGAAAAATTATATGTGACTCAATAGTAACAAGGAACAACTATTTCTCTTGATATTTCACTTGAAAAATGTGACATCATCATTAATGTCAAGTGTTTACATCAGTTCACTTGAGTACTTCTGGCTGCGGTGATGTTCATGTGCAATCTGGATTATCTGGATTTTAGTTTGACTTTTAATCTTATCATTTGTCCTGTTTCTTCAACATGTTTAAAAACAACCATTGTTTGCACCATATCTGTTGTGTAAAATCCAGCAATTCCTTCAACAGTTATTTCTGTTGTAAACAATATATGATATTGGGTCTTCAGCTCAAATATATAATGTTATTTAGCACGTTGTCATCACCCCTGTTTATATGTTGTTGAGCAGCACGAGAAGGGAATGCATGGTCACATTTAATACAGCTTCTTATATGTTATAGAAATTATGATTAATTGTTTAAAATTTTGGCAATAAAAGTTACTTTAAACTTTAGCATGCTTTTATACAAAGTAAATTTACAGCTTTGACTTTTCATGGCGGGGAGGTGGCTAAACTCTAGCTTAATACATGAAGGTGGGTTCGGTTTTTACGAGGCAGAATGTGCCACAGGATTTGAACGATCGTTGTTGCGCAGAAAAAAGTAGATGAAAATCAGACGAGGAAAAAGTCTGCCAGATGGAATGAATGTCAATGCTCATTCTCTGGCCTGTATATGAACGGGTTAGTTAAATGTCAAATGCCTCACCCCTGGGACAGAACGTGCTCCAATAGTGAATACACAACCCCATTTAACCTTCCCCCAGCTTCATCGTGTCTTCAATACAACTCTGTACAACAATACAACTGTTTGTATATTGCACATTTGCTGCCTTATGTCTTATATAAAAGTTCAATCCTAATTCTTTACCAATAACTCCCTACTGTAGTATTTTAAAATAATAATAAAGCAAAATATTATTTAGCATTGTAGGTAACTGAAGACCACTATACCAATCACAGCATTAATGCACATTTTAACAACAACAACAACAACAATAAGGCTTTGTTCAGGTCACAGTGCATCCGTGAAATTTACTCTGATGGAGTGGCAGTGTTTTCACTGCAGTGTGCATACATATAGAGCACTCCACACAGACACTAACCATTCAGGTTCATACTACTACTTTTTCTAGGTGTCCACTAAAAAAAAACCAACCATGGTTTGCTGGCTGCTGTGTACAATTGCAGGATGATGCAGTGAATAGTGTTGCCACATCTGAGCTCCAGGTTTTGATCCTAGGCCTGTCTTACTGTTTGTATGGAGTTTCTCATGATGGCCTGTGATGAACCGGTGGCCGATCTAAAATAAATTCTCCACCACAACCGTGACCAAGCAGTTACTGGAGTTGCATGATTGAATAAGATTAGAAATAAACCGGACAGATAGATTCGCTCAAAGGTTACTGTGGTTACAGCATGCTCACAAGTCGATTTGAGGAAAACTTGTCATGAAAGCAAAACATGGAATGATTTTTCTCCCCTACAAAGTCAGTATTGCAATTAAAAAATAAAAAAAAGTTTTATCAACAGTTCTGCAAATTAATGAATGAATTGAATGATTGTGATACACACAATAAGTGTCATGAAATCTCAGGAAATCTTGAACAGAACGAATGTCCAGCAAAGCTAACCCAAGTTACCACACATTATTACCGAATTACAAATGCACATCCGAAAATAAACACCCCTGCAGCGTATATGGCTTCCCCTCTGCAGAGACGCCCATTGCTGCAATCACGCTGGCCAATTTATAGTCTCTTGCAGTCACAAACCAAAGAGAAATGCTAAGTCATCTGTTTTCTTGTTGGCTCAAGATGAGAGCTGAGGAGGTGGCTTCCAGAACAAGCAGCGTGGGAGAACACTTAGCAAAGACTTACATCCAAAATGACACACTTGGATAGGCGATATCAGTGAAGCACTTGAAGAAAAAGAGACTCTGTGGATTTATTATTCATGTGGTACCAAAGACACAAAATACAACATCAAGAACATGCACTAACTCTGCTTTATAAATGCAAAGCAAAGGCAAGCAAATCTACAAGGTCACATGAGGTGGTGGAGTTAGATCATTGATTGCAATTTAAGTTGCTGCTAAAAATAACGATTGATTATTAAAGCACAGTCATATCAAGATGTATAGTGATAATGATGCACCATTCCCATGATTTTGAAAAATAAAGGCAGATCCATTTGGCACTAAAATGCAAATGATTTGCATATTGTTCATTCCAGCAATAATTTACAGTACCTGCTTTATCCTGATCAGGGTCTTGGCCAAAAGTGACGTTAATTAAATGCAGAGGTGTTGCATAATCATACAGATCCTCCAAAATGTGAAAATATCCAGTAATTTATAACCTAATAAACTCAAACTTTCTTTCGGCTTCTCCCGTAAGGGGTCGCTACAGCGGATCATCCGCATGTTTGATTTGGCACATGTTTTTACGCTGGATGCCCTTCCTAACGCCCTATTTATCCGGGCTTGGGGCCGACACTAAGGCTTGTGCAACCCTAATGGCTGGGGTTGGTTCCCTGACCGGGGATCGAACCCGTGCCACAGCGGTGAGCGCGCCGCATCCTAACCACTAGACCACCAGGGAACCCTGTAATGTATAACCTAATAAATAAGATTATTGTATATTACTTACTCGTACGGGTCATGTTATAACGAAAAGCCACACAAGAGCATTCAATATATCATTTAGAGATTGCAAATGTGGATAAAAATGGCCATGCACTGTAGAGGGGATGGGTGAATAATCACCATGTTAATCACATCGAAACTAGCAAATGCAAAAGCCTTTATTTAACGTATGTATGCAGAAAAGGGCAAATAAAAGTTATCTGAATGTGTTACTCTGTCCTGTCACGCCACATAAACAGAATTTTAAAAAGATCCTGAAATTGGCATTTTAGATTTTTTTAAAAAGAAACACATGCTTGCCCTACTCTATGTGATAAAAAAAAAATTTACCCAGATTGTGGGTGGGAAGACAACATTTTTGCTGAAAAATGAGGGTTATGAGGTAAACAGGGTTTTATAATAATAGTCCAGTCTGCAATGCAAACAGACTTCAACTTCTATGATATGCCATGTTTTGAAATATCAATACATAATAGATTTTTTTTTTTCTTTTCATTTCAAGGGGTCTCGTCAGGTATCATATCAACTAGGTCAACTATTAACTATCAACTTACTTTTAAAATAATACCACACAATCTCAAAGAGGTTTCTCAGCTCTGATATAAATATGAAACATCGCAGCAATGACTAAAAACGCATCATCATTTTCAAAAGCCTCCGTTTTCACAGTTCACACTGCGATGCGAAAACACTGCTTTTATATTTATCCACTTTGGAGAGCCTTTTCAAAAAGCATAATTTTCGTTTTCTGAAAATGCCATCTCGGTGTGGACAGAAGGCCAAAACAGAGAGAAAAATGTGTGTTTTCAAACGAAAACATATTAGTGTGGACGGCCCAGTTCTTGCCAGAAGTTGGTCCAGGAATGCATTAAGCTGGTCAAGTGTCCTTTCATTCTTTCAGATCTACTTTTCTTGTGCCTGCATGCACTGAATAAAGTCTGCTACATCTATAGTATTGGTGAATTTTTTTGTAATGTAATGTAATGGAGGCAAATTAAGGCAAGCGGATACAAGTGCAGACTTTTAACTACAAACTGAAAAAAAAAAACAATTAACAATATTTACAAAAATCTTTTAACCAAATAAACTAAGAAAAAGACTATGAGACAAAAACTAGAACTTAAGTAGTGGTGCAGCTAAAGTGAAACAAAAATAAATATCTATATGTAAACCATTAACTCTTTACTTTAATTTAATTTAATTTATTTTTCTTAGTTAAATGTTTTGACTGTGTACACTGTCTCCAACTAGGTAGGATTAGGCAGTAGTAATCATGCAGCTAAGGGTCTGCTTTCTGTAGCCCTCTTAAGGTAAAACCTAAATCTTTTCTAGTGATTTCCTCTGCACCCCCCAGTGAATGCTATCAATTCTGGTGTCTTCATACATTTCTAGTGTAGGCAATTAAAAGGCAGATCTAAAGTCATAGAATTTTGTCATTAATGTTGCATGCTTTAATGTGCAACAGCTGACATTTTCAGCAAGCTTTGGCAATTAATGTGACTCTTCTACAGTAGATCCTCATAATTAGGTCATTTTGGTAAAATACCATACATATAAAGAAAAATTAATTATGTTTAAAAAAAAAAAGGGGAAAAAAATGCTGTTAAAACATGCTCCTGGCATCCTACAGCAGTGCTGATCAAAGAATATGCAGAAAAATTCTTGAATGTGATCTTGAGGTGATATTATGCAGTCCATTAGTATGATCTGTTTACATTTCATAGCTCATTGTAGCTGAGTTTCCCTGGGTTTTTGCATCGTCCTCTGTAGTCGTGCTATAACTATACAGTTATTGGCTGACTTGGTCACAATGACATGAAATTGGTCCTCTATGAGCAGCTTGCACCATGCATTCTAAAGGCACCAATGTGAAAAGCATTCTTTATAAAGGGCAGTTTTTCTTTCGACCATCAAATAATGCAAAAAATCCATACATTTTTAATACAGCATAACTTGCACCTGGTTGCAGTGGATCCAATGTTGCAGGACACAACCACACATAATGTACACACACTCATACCTAAAGGAAACTCCTCAAACACAGGAAGAGCATGCAAACTTAAATCCCCAAGCCAGGACATGCAAATGTGCTACTCCAACGCTGAAAATTACATAAAGCTGTAATTAACTACAAATTAAAATCATGCTGGAAAGGACTGTCACGCTTCAACTGATGTTGAGAGAATGGAATGAATCAGGTATTCAGTTACGAGATATCTGAAACAGCGGGACTCTCTTACAGGGGTTTCCCTACCATAGAAATGCTTTGGCAGAGTGCCCAAGTGTTTTGTGGAGTCCTTTAAGATGAATGAAGCTAGTGAACCTCTTTGTATAATAAAGTTATGCTATCCTGTAAAGCTAGTAATTTTTTTTTTCTGCAAAATAAATCTGGAACCCAAAATACAGGGAGTGCAGAATTATTAGGCAAATGAGTATTTTGACCACATCATCCTCGTTATGCATGTTGTCTTACTCCAAGCTGTATAGGCTGGAAAGCCTACTACCAATTAAGCATATTAGGTGATGTGCATCTCTGTAATGAGAAGGGGTGTGGTCTAATGACATCAACACCCTATATCAGGTGTGCATAATTATTAGGCAACTTCCTTTCCTTTGGCAAAATGGGTCAAAAGAAGGACTTGACAGGCTCAGAAAAGTCAAAAATAGTGAGATATATTGCAGAGGGATGCAGCAGTCTTAAAATAGCCAAGCTTCTGAAGCGTGATCATCGAACAATCAAGCGTTTCATTCAAAATAGTCGGCAGGGTCGCAAGAAGCGTGTGGAAAAACCAAGGCGCAAAATAACTGCCCGTGAACTGAGAAAAGTCAAGCGTGCAGCTGCCAAGATGCCACTTGCCACCAGTTTGGCCATATTTCAGAGCTGCAACATCACTGAGTGCCCAAAAGCACAAGGTGTGCAATACTCAGAGACATGGCCAAGGTAAGAAAGGCAGAAAGTCGACCACCACTGAACAAGACACACAAGCTGAAACGTCAAGACTGGGCCAAGAAATATCTCAAGACTGATTTTCTAAGGTTTTATGGACTGATGAAATGAGAGTGAGTCTTGATGGGCCAGATGGATGGGCCCGTGGCTGGATTGGTAAAGGGCAGAGAGCTCCAGTCCGACTCAGACGCCAGCAAGGTGGAGGTGGAGTACTGGTTTGGGCTGGTATCATCAAAGATGAGCTTGTGGGGCCTTTTCGGGTTGAGGATGGAGTCAAGCTGAACTCCCAGTCCTACTGCCAGTTTCTGGAAGACACCTTCTTCAAGCAGTGGTACAGGAAGAAGTCTGCATCCTTCAAGAAAAACATGATTTTCATGCAGGACAATGCTCCATCACACACGCCCAAGTACTCCACAGCGTGGCTGGCAAGAAAGGGTATAAAGAAGAAAATCTAATGATATGGCCTCCTTGTTCACCTGATCTGAACCCCATTGAGAACCTGTGGTCCATCATCAAATGTGCGATTTACAAGGAGGAAAACAGTACACCTCTCTGAACAGTGTCTGGGAGGCTGTGGTTGCTGCTGCACGCAATGTTGATGGTGAACAGATCAAAACACTGACAGAATCCATGGATGGCAGGCTTTTGAGTGTCCTTGCAAAGAAAGGTGGCTATATTGGTCACTGATTTGTTTTGTTTGGTTTTGAATGTCAGAAATGTATATTTGTGAATGTTGAGATGTTATATTGGTTTCACTGGTAAAAATAAATAATTGAAATGGGTATGAATTTGTTTTTGTTGTTGCCTAATAATTATGCACAGTAATAGTCACCTGCACACACAGATATCCCCTAAAATAGCTAAAACTAAAAACTACTTCCAAAAATATTCAGCTTTGATATTAATGAGTTTTTTGTGTTCATTGAGAACATGGTTGTTGTTCAAATTAAATCCTCAAATAAAATTAATCCTCAAAAATACAACTTGCCTAATAATTCTGCACTCCCTGTAGTAACATGCTGACTGATGGTCACCTAGGCCTTTGCTGCCAATGGACACTGATGGATCTCTGCGTTCCTCTGTGCGTTCCTCTGTGTTCAAAATATTGATATTTTTTATAATTACAGTTGAAAAAAAAAAGGTCTTTGATCATAAAGAATAATTATAGAATAAAATAATTACGTAGATATTAAAAGTTTGTTTTTTGTATGTGTACAAGTTAAAGTATTCCACATACATTGATAAAGCAAATACATTGATTATTTTCTTATAGTGAAACCTGTATATTAGGTACTATTTTAACATTTAGTTCTCAAAGTTGATGTGTTGGAAAATAAAAAAATGGGCAAGAATATAAAACTGCATGTCTGCGCCAAATAGTCATGGCTGGACAACTGGGTCAGATCATCTCCAAAATGGTGGTATGTGCTGCGCATACAAGCCTGATCCAAGGAGGCCTCACCTCGCAACTTACAGGACTTAAAGTATCTTCTGCTAATGCTTTGTTGCCAGATACCACAGCACAAGAGATTTTTAGAGTCTGTACCTTGACAGGTTTAATCTACTATGCTATTGTATCCATACACAATATTAGGCACATGGTTTTAATGTTATGGGTAATTGGTATATTTGGTGTCATTTGATAAAATTAATAAACTTTTGACAATAGAATGTTGACAGCTTCCTTTCACAAATATGCTAAGGGAAAAAAATGTTGAAAACATATTATTTTAATCACAACCACTGCAGAATCCAGACAGCAACTAAGCTCTCTGAAACCCTAGGGAAGTCTTTTTATTTTCATGCATCAAACATTTCCTCAACCTTTCAGTGCATTCATGGTAATGGGATTGGCACAGGCCAATCAACTGCAAACTACTTTGTCACTCACACTGGTTTTTGCTGCTTTATTCATTATCTTCTGCAGCTATTTCGGCTCTGTGGACATTAATTTGCCAGCTGATGCCTCTTTCCAAGTTATTCAATATTAATGTCTTCTCAGATGACCAGACAGCTCTACTCTATCCTCAGAGCTCAGATAAAAAGGCAGAAACAGACACAGTGGAAAAAATACAAGGGTGCTATTTTAATAAACAGGAGAATGGGTTCAAGGGTTTCATCAAATCTCTTAATTCTACAGCACATCTCACAAATATTCACATTTTAAATTATCACTCAGCAATTGAGTGAAAAGAATCCATCCCTACTTAGGGATCTTATATGCCATATTACATGCATAATCAAACCAAGACATTCAATGTCAAAATACATTGATAATATATTAGGTTTGGTAAAATGTGTGTTTTCAATGCTAATAAATACTTACTGATAGTAGATAAGATGTATTACAAATATTAAAGCAGCATGGTTATTCTTTACTTACTGGGAATAATAATAGTAATACTACTACTAATAATAATTTAAAAAATGCAGAGCAGACTTGTATTTCTTCTGTAGCTTTTTTATCAACAGGAAATATCTGTCTGGAGATTGTCCCCCATTAGGCATTAAAGAAGAGGTCATACATATGTCAGGTATGTTGAAGAAAATCAGTATTTGACATATTCTTGTTTGATTGAAGGCCGATCTATTATTTGAGCATTATGTTTTGGCCTTAAACTCAAAAGGAACAACACTACTCTCTCTAAAAATAGTCAATCTCAGCAGCTATTAAATGATCTAAAGAAATAGAAAGTGGAAGGGCAACGATGTGAGAGCGATTTTTTTATAAAATCAAATAAAAAAGAGACATACAATGGCCAGATTATGGCAAGTTGTATAGTTACATGATTAAATCAATCAGACTGATTATAAAGGATTTGTTCATGATTACTACCCAGATGACCGAAAATCTTCAGAGGCAACCAGCCCTTGGGAATTAGTACCTCAGTGGATAAGCTAATAGACTTCAAACCCCCAGATCTCCCAAGCTGTCACTGCTGTGCTCTAAAGTGAGGCCCTTAACCCTCAACTGCTCAGTTGTATAAAAGAGATAATTGTTAATCATTCCGGATAAGTGCATCTGCCAAATGCTATGTATGTGTGGACAATTTTGCTGGTTCGGAACATATTCTCAAGTATATTCCATACGTAAAACTGTTTGTTTATCTTTCACATAAGTAAGTAAATGGAGAATATTTTTAAATATAAAGCCATGATTCATACTGTCTGATAATGTATCTTAGATTACTTTTAAATTCAGGCAATCTACTTACTTTCCCAGCAAAAGTTAACATACAAAAGGCCTGCAATACCACCAACCCAGTGACAAGCAACAGTGCAGTTCATCTTGGTGCAGTGAAATGTGAACAGACTGGTAGAAAAGATTTCTCCGGGGCCATACTACATTTGACTACCTTCAGGATACTATAGTCAGAGTCAGATGGGCATATTATAGAATGATTTTGGGAAGGCGTAACTCAGTGGTTACAGACTGAGTTTAACATCCCGACCTGCCACCGATGGGCCCTTGAGCATGGCCCTAATGTGAGAGCACCTGTAAAATGTAAGTTATGCAAACTTCAGCACTTATTTAAAAACAGTGATGTGAAATGTTCAGCCTTTCATTTAGAAATAATTCAAATTTAGATTTAATTATTTTAAATCTATTAAGACCGCCATATTTAATCAAATGTATCTTTTATATTTCATACTACATATTCAAAAAAGTCTCACTCAATTCGAAAGTGGATTTCTGAACCAAACAGAAGCAGAACCATTTTCATTTAGCAGCTGAAACAAACAGAGCTCTGAAGAGTTCTGAAATAACCAGATCATAACCAGATAATCAATCAATCAATCAGTCTGTCTGTCTGTCTGTCTGTCTGTCTGTCTGTCTGTCTGTCTGTCTGTCTGTCTGTCTATCTATCTATCTATCTATCTATCTATCTATCTATCTATCTATCTATCTAGTATTTGCTGTTATTTTCATAATCCACCCCAAAGTAGAAATATATGTTATTATTATTTATTCATTAATTTTTATTATTATTTTATTTATTCATAAAACAGGAGATATTCAGTTTTTTAATTGCTTAGTTTCATCAACATTAGTTCCATTATCATTTATGTCTTAAAGTAAATACGACAACTACAGCTGTCCTCTTACTGAGAAACTGGAAAGCACACACTGCTCTGTCCTTGAGACTTGTCATGTGTTTGGTACAAAGCATTGACATCCGAAACTCCTTCCATAAATGTTAAATAAGCCTTTTCCTTCCAGAAAACATCAATGCGTCAAAGCATCTACCGTATATATTTTTCCTTGTTAAAACAAACACATATTGTGTTCATCTGTTAGTAACACCTAAGATTATGTGGAGCATCCACTATACAAGCTTCTATATAAAAACTTCAATATTTGAGAACAACAGTAATGTAGCAATTACGTTAGAGCTGCAATTATAAAAAAATAAATCAAATTAAACATATAACTAAATAAAACACTTCACCTCACTGCGGTTGGTAATTTTCCTTGAAGAGTATGACCCAACATGTTTAATTTTAAGTCAAGTGACTTTATTGTCATTGTTGCAACCAAATACTGCTGGGACAGTACACAGTAGAAGTAAACAACGTTCCTCCAAGAGCAAGGTGCTACTTACAGTTTTTCTCAGCTGCTTTCAAGCATTTCTCGAATCATCCTTAATATTTGCAATTTGTACAAACAGTACAATACATTGGATTTCTTGCAAAAGCCTGTACTTTTCTCAAAAGCATTAGTTCATCTCTCAAAAGTAAGTATTTGTGTCAACATATTATTCCCATCAGAATGAAAAGTCGCTTTGTCATTGTTCACAAACAAGATCGTCAAACGTTTAGTCATGTTGTCGGTATGACGGCGCACAGTTTCAGTATTTCTTGATATAAACTACGGTTTGGATTACAGTGAATAAAAATGCACAAAATTTGAATTTTCTTTTCTTTGACATCTATGAATTTCAACAACACAAACTTATTCATTTGATTGCATATTTAATTTATATTGATTGCAAGAGACCATACAGGATTCATACTTTCATACTTTTGTAAAAGAAATTCAGCTAATTGCCAATTAAAGGTTCACAAGATTCACCTTTGACCTGTTTTAAAGAACTACTTGATTATTGGTTGATCTGATGCCGTTCACTCTCCTTCATTAGTGACATTCAAGTTTCATCTGCACAATTCATCAGTTCAAGTCACATTTAAATAAAAAAAAAAAAAAAAAAAGTTTAATAGAAATGGAACAGATGATGACAACTGGTTTAACCATTTTGCATTCAATGACTTATGCAATGTACTGATTCTGAGCTGTTTTGGGGGTTAAGACTATTTAAGTAAAACCAGTATAATATATTTTAATCAACATGACATAAACAACTGATCAATTAATGTACCAAAGCATTCGCAATTTGATCAAAGCAACAAGAAATGTTCTTATGATGTGCACGTGACTAAATGACGTGGAGGTTGAACAAGTAGTTTTTTTATTTCTGATCTGAGAAACGCTCCAAAGCAACTGAGAAAAACTGTAAAACAACACAGTGTTTCAAAGGACAACACAGATATAGCAGACCTACACACGGGACTACATAAAGTACATACCTGCATAAATATAGCTTCAAAATGAAGACCAAACCTTTTTAGGTTTTCTGACTACAGTGCAATGTTCCATTATTCTTTTTTTTTAGAGCATTCACTTATTTTTAAATCTCTGTGGGAATAGTGGAAATGAATACTGATTAAAACAATGAAAAAAACAATAAAAGTAAACGAGTAAGATCAAGTTGAAGTCCTGACAATACGCTGTTAATAATTCTAGAGTAGGATCACAGGATCAGGCTTTTCCTTGTTCTCTGTTATTTATTAAAAGGAATGTATACCTGGATTCTTACAATATTACCTTCTGCATACAAGCCCTAAGGATATTTCTCTATTACTGTAATATTATAAGCACTCAATATTTTATGCAAATGAAATAAAATTTGAGACTTTGTTTTTAATT
The DNA here is from genome assembly GCF_014805685.1 of Silurus meridionalis. Taxonomy (NCBI): domain Eukaryota; kingdom Metazoa; phylum Chordata; class Actinopteri; order Siluriformes; family Siluridae; genus Silurus; species Silurus meridionalis. The sequence goes on along the minus strand of NC_060904.1, from coordinate 8,290,806 downwards.
TCGGATTATGGAACACCTGGAAACCAGCCGAAAGCCACTCTGGCGATACGGTAGAAACGACTAATAATGTACCTCTTTTAAAGCAATGACTACATTAAAATTTCACGGCAATCAGCAAAGATAACAAACAAATATTTCGTGATGAGTCACATTTTCTCTCAGAGGTATTGCCATGGAAACAAGACAATCTCGCTCATGACATCCAGTTTCTAGTTGCAGAATTCACTTTTCACATCACAAGCTGCTTCTGTGGTGACTCCTGGATCAATGTCCATGGCGTCTTATTAGCAGTCAGCTAATTTTATGGCTATCCTGGAACGTTGAACAAGCCAGAATGCATAAGAATTAAAAAAATAAAAATAAAATAAATGTAAAAAACTAAGCTAGATCCCTGTGAGCATTGTTCTGATGAATCACATGACCTCAGTTTCAGTGAGAGAGGGTAGGTGAAGGGGCAAGAAAGGAATCACCCCCTCGTCCATAGTCTACCTCATCCCTTAATCCAGCCTCACTCTCTAATCCTATTAGTTTTATTTCAGAGACCCATAGAGCATTAAACTGTGAATATTCTTTGATTACAAACCCTCATTTAAGAAACAGAAGTTTCCATTCATTTGGCCAATGATTTTGTTGGATAGTTTCTTTTTTATACCCCTGGCATTGTTGCCTGTTTTCAAGTTTATTATTATTATTAATAATAATAATAATAATAATAATAATATGCAATCAAAGTACGAGGCGGAGCCTAAACAAACTTGCGGTCTGCCACTTAATACGTTTTTGAGGGAACTCAGTTTTTAGCTATGTTTCACATGCAAAAAGGACTGAACCGAAAGCCCTGTACTGAAAGATTTTGGTATGAATGAATATATATATATATATATATAAAGGGTCATCTTGTTCATAAGAATTTCCCTCACTATTTTACTAATAATACTCTGTATGACTGTGTACTATGTTTTTGATGTCAGTGTCTCATCATGTGCATTCTTTCAATAACACTTTATTGTTGATGCCGCTTAAATCTCTGATAATCCGTTCGTTTGCCAGTAGAATTTACATCTAAAGGTGCTATCAACAAGGATTTTACAGTCTTAAAGCTGCAATTAAACTCTATCTGAAAATCATTTTTATTTATGCATACTGTTTCTAGATGGGCTTCTCACAGGCTTTTCTAAACTCAATGCATGCATTCAATAAAAATACATCAATGATTCAACAACCACCTGTTAGACTTTGTCATTTAGAACAAATATCCTAATAAAGCACTGTTACTGTCATTTCATCAGAAAGTTCCCAGGCCTGTAAAGACATAATAGCACACCCAAATAATTTGGATTCTCCAAAAAAAATATCAATCCCATTCTTTTTAATGTGTTGTGGACTGATTGGCGTATGTGTGAATCATCATACAGGAAACTAGTAATGGGATTGAAGGGGCTACCGCCAAGGAATTTCAGGAATCTCCCATGTACACACTTCATGCTCCATAAGTCTGCTCCTTCCCTCCTCCTGCTTCCCCCTTTCCCCCACTCCCTTGTTATCTTCCCTAATCCATCTTTTTTTTTATCCCACTCTAATAGCAGTAATGAAACACAGCATCAAATTGATGTTTATATGCCTTTTTTTCTGTGGTGAGCAACAAGACCTCATTTCACTACTATCATCCTTTAGGACACCTGCTGTATAAAAACCAGTTATAATTCTTGAAAAAGTACAAATACGTGTCAGATGTTCCAGGGTGTCAAATACAGTTGGAATGTGGATTTCGGGTTATAAATTTGTAGACGTTGCCCCACTTAGTGGCTTCATTAGTTCTGCTGAATGGTGGGAATTTCCCAGGCATTTACACCAAGCTGCCCGTTTATAAAGAATGAGTGTTTATAAAGAAAGAGGATTCCTCAGGGGTTCTGCTTGGAGCTTTTCCTAGAAGAGAGTACAGATCTTACAGATTTTAAGAATCAGTGTGTATATTTACATTATGTCTTAAAACTCTGCCAGTCTCTGACATTTTATTGTGGATTGGTGTAAAATTGCTGAAGTTACCCAGCGTTACTAATACTAGAACATGGCTATCCATTACTAAACATTAAAGCCTGAATAACTTGCCTTAGAGGTAACAGAAAGCAGTTAATTTTGTAGAGCATAGCATTTGCAGCAGGAAAACGAGGGAAAAAAAATCAGGCTGCTGCTTCTTCCGGTCTACTAGCTAAGGATGTAGTGGTGCTATCCAGTCTAGTTGAGACATTGACCTCTTTGGACACCTGAGTGATACCAAAATGGGTCAAAGGCTTTGACACAGAACAGATGATGAGCTGTGTCTGGTCTCTATGACAGTGACGTTCTCCACATTTGCTTAAGCGTCGGACGATAAACCTGCCACCACCCTATTCATTATCACTGCTTGAGAAAGAAATGTGGAGTGGGTGTCACTTAAACATTTATAAGGTATGCGTTTCAGGTTACCTTAAAAAAAAACACCTAGCTAAAGTGACAGTAAAGCTGTCCTGAAGAACACTTCGAATTGGATGAATACCTGTAATGACTATTGAGAACATACAGAGCTCTTATAGGAAGGAAATTCAACACATTGTGAATGGAATTTTAATTTTAAGTAATACTTTTATTTATTTGTATTAGTGGCAGCTCAATGGTTAAGGCTCTGGGTTACTGATCGGGCCCCAGTTTCTCCAAGCTGCCACTCTTGAGCCCTTGAGCAAGCCCTGTAACCCTCTGTGCTAAAAAGGTGCTGTATCATGGCTGACTCTGTGTTCTTAACCCAGCTTCCCAACATTGCTAGGATAGGCAATTAACGAATTTCACTGTGCTGTGATGTACATGTGACAAGCGAAAAGCCCCTTTAACCTTAAATTAGCTTTCGATGTAAATAAAGGTTTTTGAACGCTAGAATGCTAAATGACAACTGCATTTCAAATTGTACAAAAAAAACTACTTGTCTTGCTTTGGTATGGTATTTAGACAAGTACATTCCAGACAATACAGCAATTAACCTGTCCCATCTAAATACACTGTATGAGCTATTTCAGAAGAATCCTGATGTCCTCTTAATGTGATCAACACCCGTTTTCCATCTTGTCCTTGTGAAAAGGTCATGCCGCCATTTGTCCTTGATGAATCCAATGCCCTCCTCCACTTCTCAAACAGATTTCACATGCTTTTAAGCCTGACACTGACACTGAACAAGTTGTCAGCTACATATGTCATTGGCTTGCCACTTGACCCCAACCCCCAACCCTCTCCTAAATGCCTATTGGATAAACCAGCAGGCGATTGTTCTGTAGAACAAAGCGGGTGTTTGGGGGTGTTCACTTAAGGGCTTTGCATAACATTCCTGATTACAATGGACTCTGAAAACCCAAGACTTTTAATTACCCAGTGCTCTTAAACATTTACTGGTTTGCCAGATGATTATGAGGACAAACTCTGCTCACCAGTCAAGAATGCTTTTATGAAAGAGTGCTTCACTGCAGGCATCACAATTTAAGAGTCACTCCAGTGTTTGGAACTGTATCGCTATGAACCACAGGCAAATTGGCTTAAACTGTCAGTATCCGGTCGTAATTAGCAAAAACAAAAAATGTAATGTGCTATTTAAATGGCACAGATTTCGGTCCACCGAATCCAGTCTGTCAAATTGTAAGACAAACGATCACCAGGCAAAAGTCAATATGAACACAGGTAAACTATGCAGGGTGTCCAACTGTCAGCTGCTTAAATGTCCACATACTAGCACACCTAATCCTCGTAATCTATAATAACGACTTAAGAGGAATGTCAGCTTGATTAGCCAAGATATCTTCGCCATCCGCTGTTTAATAGAATAGCTAAAAAGTTATTAATAACAAGTAAACCATAGCATGTTTAAGCCTTATGTGACACAATGTGCCCCAAAACCATTAAAGCCTTGTTTAAACCACTGATGCAAACTGCATAAAAAAACATCAAATTGGACATTTTCCCAAAAAGACACAGTACAAATGCAAATGTCTGTGTGATGTACCATATTTCTTGTCCATATTTATAGATTACGGTATGTAAAGTATTACGCACAAGAGTATGCAAAAAAATCACAGTGGTGTATCGAAATGCAATTTCAATAAAACAGCAATTCCAATAAAATAAAATAGACATCCCCATGGTTTCACTCTACAGAGCTGGCTGTGTTAGAAAGAAAGCAGAGGAATCACCACTGGCTGTAGACATGGGAATCCCTGCACTGAAGTACGACACAGTGAGACATGGGAAAGCCTGGGAGAGAACAGTGCAGTAAAGCCACAGGTTCTCCTACAGTGGAATTTTCCAGTCTGGACATCGACATAAAGTCAGCAAAACAATTCTGGAGGGAATCCTTAAAAGCAAGCGTTCATAATCCTAGCAAAATGTAATGGACAGGAGGAAACTCGAATGGATCGCTTTCCTTACCTTATACTAAGAGGTGGAAATGGATCAGAGACGCGGGGAGCGTGGCATGACGCGGGTCCGATGTGGATCCTGTTCTTAGTCCTGTGAGAAGGAGAGGAGAAAAGTTGGAGAAAAAGCTTGAGTGCGCCTCCTTCGTCAGTGTTGCGTCAAGAGCCTACAACGCAACATGTGCGTGTGCGCGCGCGCGCGTGTGTGTGTATGAGAAAGAGATGGATGGATGGATCTATGCATGGTTGGATGGATGCCTGGATGGATGCAAGAATGGATGCATGGGTGGATTTTCTAACATGACAGCACTGAATGCTTGTTAAATGCATTCCTTCCAATGGATCGATTGAATGAATCTGACGCCAGGCAGTAGCGCATCACCGAGCATCGTCTCCCTGCGCTGCTGCAAAACCATAAAACCCATTTAACCCCCAACGATTTTCCGTTATCAGCGATCCACTGCTGCCGTTCTGCCCGCCGTCAAGTCGCGACACAACGCGACAGGACTGCGTTTCCCCATCGTGATCGACAGAAATGATCTCTCTGGGCTTACCTCCGTGACCGGAGCTTTGCGGTACGGCGGAGTCTCGAAGCGCCGCCGCCGCCGCCGTGGACGTTACCGTTCACCCAGTCCGGTCGCGCGCACCGGAGTCCTCGCGCTTCACACGAGCGCGCGCAGCCGCCGCTCAATCAACATCGCTTTTTTCCACCGGAGACGGTATTTGATCATTCTCAGTAACATACGAGAGACCCAGAGAGTGCGTTTCTGTCTCCCACCTTAATCCCGAAAAGCTGCTCGATGAGTAAATCGGTGGTGTCGGTCACTCCGGTGGCGCTGAGAGCATGTTCACGGTGCACGGGCTTGGAATTCTAATGAGCACCTATCTGCTGCAGCAGCATTTCTTTTTTTTTTTTTTTTTTTGCATGGGGTCCCTGACTCAGATTAAAACCTCAGTCTATTAGCATGAATTGTCCTGTTAGGCCAGTAAATACACAACAGTTCCCCAAGCACTTAAAAGCATACCAGAAACTCCAAAACAGTTTAATTTCTATAGTGTTTTTAATAATGTACGTTGTCTCAAAGCAGCTTAGATGAATAGATTCCAAAATATGAATTAATATGTTAGTGCCTATAATTGTATCCCTTAAATCCCCAAAAATGAGCAAACCATGGCAACTGTGGGAAGAAAAAACTCCCTGAGATAGTACCAGGATGAAACCCTGAGAAGAACCAGACTCAGAAGAGAACCCATCCTCATCTGGGTAACACTGAATCTTCATTCATCATTCAGTCATGCAGTCCCATCATTGTTGAGATGTGCTGTTTATTGAAGGACACTTAAATGCAGAACTGTTTATGTCCTCCTAATCCACTGTAGCAGAATGTTCCTATCTATTCATCCTCATACTTCCTTAGTAGCTTAGTAACTTCATGGCTCTTTAGTGTGTTTGTGTGGAACCATCCTCAGCTGCAAAGAGTGGTCTCCAATTGAAGATAACTCCATCCAAAGGAAGGCAGTCAAGATGAATCAGGCGGATCCGAAAAGAAGAAAGGAACAGGATCACTGATCACTGTGTTTTTTCTTGTATGTTTTGTGAGACAGTGCTATTTGGCACAATAAACAAGTTTCTCCTCTATTCTAACGTTCTGTTATTTTGGGGTTTTTTTTGTAGAGAAAACTGCTTTAGTTGATTTCCTAATTTCAATATTTGTAGTGCAATAGCTACAGTATAGATTTTCAACTTTAACACCATCCTGCTTGCAAATTAGATAGCTTTCTGAATTCCATCTTTAGATATTTCTCTTATTAAATGATCTGTATATAGTTAGAGATACGTAAACCCTTATGGAAATTAATCAATATAGAATCCGTAATCAATTGATTTTCAATGTTGTTTGGTCATTCTTTCTGTTAATTTCATTCTTTATGCATCTTTAGATTTAGATTTTCTGCCGGTTAGTGGTTCAAATGTCACTTTCGAATTTTAGTATTATATATATATATATATATATATATATATATATATATATATATATATATATATATATATATATATATATATAAATATATATATAAAATATTTATATGACTGCTCTTCCATTTATAAAATAATTAATCATTTGACATAGACACCATTATTAATTCCCACATGGTTCCTTGGAAAGCTGGGAAAAAAGAGAATTAAAAAAAGAAAAATCCCACATTTTGGCACATCATGAAATGAAAAGTAAAAAATACAACAAAAAAGACCAGGAACTGTTAAGAAGCAGGAATCCTGTATCAGACACCAATTCCACTACCAAAACTACAGCAACTGCTCTTCTTAGCTCCCAGATATACTTATGAATAAAAGAAGTGTCATCTATATTAGGTCTATAGATCTAACTCACTTCCCTCTCAATTAATTCCATTTGAAACAACACTTCATTGTTAATCAATATTACTACTGCTGTGGACTGAAATAAAAGAGGATTATAATGTTTGTTCTGTCCACTGGCATCCGAATTGAAGGTGGTTTGTATCAATTAAGTGCAATGTTATATTTTCTAAAAGATATTATGCGGAAAATCTTTTACTCATTTAATTAACAACATTCATATTTTAGTTAATATAGCTACAATATAACTGTGTATTCAGTCAGGCACTTTATAGGGTCTATAGGATCATCCTGTGATGATAAGAAAAGCATAATTTGTCCTTATGAGGCTGAATTTGACTGGATTTCTTTAAAGGGAAAATCCTAGGAATCAGATGTACTTTTTAGTAGACGTTTTATCCGGAGATCACATCAATCTTTCAGAGCCAAAAAACAAAGAAAACCAAATAAACTAACTAAACATACTAACTAGATTTTTAGTTTAGAGTTTGATTCATTTGAGTTTAGAACCTGTATTTCGTTTTTTAAGCAGAGACGTGCATGTGTGGGGAATTCACTACTAGGGAAGGACAAGATCATGCATGAGTAGAACAACTATGACCATCCAGACTTGTATTGAAAAGATCATATTCAATGTTTTAATGATTTAGAAGCTATGAAGAAGTTATTTGTCACATATACTGTACAGAGTCTAGTGGTTAGGATGCTGCGCTCTCACCGCTGCGGCCCGGGTTCAATCCCCAGTCAGGGAACCGACCCCAGCCACTCTTATTGCGGGTCCCAAGCCTGGATAAATGGGGAGGGTTGCATTAGGAAGGGCATCCTATGTGCCAAATCAAACATGCGGATGATCCGCTGTGGTGACCCCTAATGGGAGAAGCTGAAAGAAAGTATACTGTACAGAGTGAAATTTTGTTCTTCTCATGGATGGATTAGTGCATATCTGCCTAAATGCATACTACCTCTTCATTCCTCAGCAGACCAAACCTATGGACCAGGATCAATAGGGTACTTATACCAGTACACGTTCAAGCTATTCATTGGTTCTTATTCAAGAAAGGAGAAATTTCCCCCTAGAGGAACAATGAGAAACACAGAGTACAGTGAACATCACCCAGAAATTTTGGAGAACTCTGGTATACCTTTAATGTGTATATGGGAACATGCCTTGCGTACAAGAGACTGTGTACTAGTGCACACAATCTCTAGTATATATAAGTACTAGTTTGTGAATACCTGATCAATCAAACCCATTTTGAAGATCAAATTCCAGATATCTACCAACGTCCAGTCTTCTGGGAAGATGTTTCACAAGATTTTTGAACATATGTTGTGTGATTTTGACCATTCAGCCACTATAGCATTAGTGAGATGAAGCCTGACACGCAGTTGGCATTCTAGTTCATCCTAAAGGTGTTGATCTGAGGGCTTTGCGCAGGTGTTCTGTAACCTCTATAATCCATGGATGTAGCTTGAGACAATGGGACTTAATCATGCTGGAAAATGTTAGAGCCTCCTAATTCCAGTACTGTATGGAAAGACATCCTAGACAATTGTGTGCTTAAACTTTGTAGGAACAGTTTGGGGAAAACCCACATGTGTAAGATGGAAAGGTGTATACGTACTTTTGGCGATACTGTTTATGTAGGTTAACGACATAGATTATTGGTCAATGTGTATTGCCTGTGTTTGGGACCAGAGTTCAAACACGTCACGTTGTGGCGGAACTCAGCATTACTGCCAAAGAAATTGGCTTTGCAGCCAATCCATGTATCTGCCCTTGTGCCCGAGCCAGCCCTGTGCAGAGTGAGAGATTTCAAGTGTTCTGTGGAAAAACGCCAGCTGGCAGGTCAATGACACAGCTGTATGTGTGCTTGAGGGTGCACCATAAGGACTCTGCTGTTTAAAGACAGGGTAGCTTATTGAATAAAGAAAGTGGTCACGCAAACAGATTAAGTCACAAAGTGCCATCTTTCAATAATTTTTATTTAAGGTGACCTATGGCTACATTTTAGGTGGCAATAAGAGGATTGTCTCCTTCTGGCTCATTTCTATGAAACAGCAATTTGAGGCTTGAGCTTGTGGAAATTATTATCTGAGGTTGAAGTAAAGGCAAAAAAAAGGTATAGCAGGTTTTGTAATGGTTCCCATTTTATTATGAGATCATCTGCCTGGGAGTAAAATAAACAAGATATTTGAAATGTTAGATCAGAATTGTAGCTTTCATTTCTGTATTAAACAACTTAGAACCTTTATTTGTACTCGCTCATTTTTTCAAATGATGAAAAACTTTAGAACATGTGAGTAACACGTTTCCCATTTTCCTTGTGTGCCCTGTTCGATTTGTTTATACAAGTAATAGCTGAATATCTACTCTTGGTCTAAGCCCTGAGCATCACTTGGAAGTTTGTATTTGCTGTTAAGTATGCACCAACATACCACGTTAAAGAATAAAATTCGGGCCAAACTTTCTCCCTACCAATTCCCTATATAGCAAAGTTAAAGGAAAATACAATGGAACTCCTTTTATGTTTAGGGCACTGAGTTTAATCTTCATTGGGCAAGGCATTTTATTTTTCTTATTTATACAAGCCCATTTTAGCCTTGTGTAAGTCTACAATCTTGTCCCTGACGTCCTTTGACAGCTCTTTGGTCTTGCCCATGGTGGTGGAGAGGTTTGAATGGAAAAGTTTGATTCTGTGACTGGTGTCTTTTATACACATAATGAGTTCATATTATGAGTTCTTTCTTAAAGGGACACGACTAATTTGGGTGTGTGGGAGTCAGAATTCTTGCTGGTTGTAGAGGATGAAATACTTATTTTACTGGATCAAATACAAAGTAATTTATATATAATATTAATTTAAAATCTTTTGTGTTTTTTTTTTTTTTTAGATTTATTTATTTCTTTGTTAAAATAAACTTAATTTCTTTGTAAGGGGGTAATTTTACAAAATCATCAGGGTATCAAACTACTATTTCCCCCACTGTGTGTGTGTGTGGTGTGGTGTGTGTGTGTGTGTGTGTGTGTGTGTGTGTGTGTGTGTGTGTGTGTGTGTGTGTGTGTGTATGTATGTATACATATATTTATTTATGATAAAAACGTCAGCGCACTTCAGTAAGTGGCACTGCATAAGGGCATCCGAGAAATGACATAAATGCAAATGTAACGCAGTGTTTCTCGGGCTGCCATCAGATTCCACCATGATGATGTGTCACATATTAAAATGCATCAGCTGCCAGACCTGACATTGGAAAGCACAGAAAAACTGGAGGTGGCAGAGTTGAAGATGCTCGATTTTCATTAGGAGTGAAAAGGATGGACAGGGTTAGAAATGAGTTTGTTAGCTGCTCAGGTAGAATGTTTTGGAGACAAGAGGCTAGATTGAGAGGGTCTGATCAGGTGCAGAGGAGGGACATGGGGTATATATCAGTAGAAGGATGCTGAGGTTGGAGCCGCCAGGCAGGAGAAGGTTTATGGATATGGTGAAGGAAGACATGCAGGTGGTTGATTATATAGAGTATAAACATATATATAGTATAAAGAGGTGATCTCCTGTGGCGACTAACAGGAGCAGCCGAAAGAAGAACCACCATTAAACCACCATACACTGCTGAGGTCAAACCAGCATACACATTATTACCTTGACTGAATACAAATAAAATCCACCACAAGACAGCCAACAGGGCATGCTGCATCCCAGCACACTGATTTAGGGTCACTAAAGGTTAGTGTTTGATCGAAAAGTGTAAGGGTTCAAGCATTCTTGATTATGAATGGTTAATTGTCAAGAACAAAATGGTTAAACTGATACAACTATACAATTTATTTGGGTACATGTTCAATATGCAGCTTTTACTAAAATGCATTTTCGATTCCTTCTCTTATATTTTTTCTTTCCTAAAATATAGTTGTAGTTCACAGAAAGCTTTGCATTTATTCGCTCACTTTTGCAACACCTGCATAAATTTGGACACATTCTATAGTAGGAATATGACACACAGAGATTAGCAGGTGCATGCTTTTTCCCCCGTACAGCTAAAATATCAACTGTACTCAAATTACAGCCTGGATTCATTAAATCAGATGGAAAAATGCCATTTCATACATTTAAATCTGTGCTTGTTTCTATGCAAGTCTGATCATTTCGTTGGTGGACTTCATGTTAAATTCTGTGCAGGACCAAGATATTAACAGACACACTTTATTATTTTTTTTTTAATTAGTAGAAGTGCATTTATTTTCATTAAACAAAAACAAGTATATAATTAGATTAAGAGTTCGAATTCACATTTAACTGACCTATCTGAGCTAAAAAACGATTTCACCTAACCCTACTCTTCTTCACGGCGGATGTGTCCCCTGAGGCCTTGCGCTTGCGTGAGGGTGTGTTCTGGCCTTGGTGCGAGTTCTCAGGAATCCCGTTCGCCGCTGCTCCGACAAGATAATACGCATCCACTGGTGGTGAGGGTTCCTGAATAAAGAAAAGCAAAGAAGCAACCATTAAAGCTTTTCGCAGACTCTTAATAAAGCAATCAGTCATAAAAAGGCATTAGCATGGGTTAAGACGTTCTTTGGCAAAAATCCATTCGAAATATGATGAGCATTGCAGCACATGGTGTTTAATGGCTTACAAAAAAATACAGCAAAAACCCAAAACTAATTTCCCACCATGCAACACTGTTTGAAGTAGTAGATTTAGTTGCTAAGCAACCACACTGGTACAAAATTAGGGTGTTCTAAGGTCAAAACTGTGAAGTGTAACCTGAAGGAATTGTGTTACTCTGATAAGTCACACTGCCAAAATTATAGAGTGAAAATATCTCAAATGTTAACCAGCAAATATTTTTGGAATTTCATATTATGACTTGATAATATAAATCTTATTGAAGTTTATTTTGTTTGTTAGTGAAGGAAAACAGGAAATACTAAACAGATGACATTCAATATAACGACTACATTCAATTTTGCTGTCTGCGAGAACAACATTGTTTTTGCGGTGTATAAAATAAATACTGTTCAGATTTTAGAACCAAACAATCTGTTTTAGAGATTTTGTTTTATTATAAAGAATTTAAATGTCCAGGTACTGGGGAGTTGGACAGCTAGTTTATTAGGTGCTAATATGAAAATTATGGCTGCATTTTTATTAAAGGCAGAGAAACCTGAAAAACTGCAGGTGTGAAAAATATGAGATAATACTTGATTTAAAAGTTTAGTTAGGGTAAATATAAAATATGATGCAAAAAAGTTTATGTCACGTATAACCTGGAAACTACATTTCTGACCTGCATGAGGTAATCAGCAATGTACTCGGGCCTCAGACATTTAACGCCATAACCCATGGCTTCAGCCACATCCACTCTCACATCATTTGGTCCCAGTCGGCTGAAGTCGGCAAAGAGATGAGTGGTTTCCTTATACAGAGAGGGAGATGGGCTTGGCAAAACCTGTGCAAAGATGCAGATTTAAAATGTAAAACCTTTTAGAATAAATTAAAATAAAAAAATGAACTACTTGGATTCCTTTCTAAACTGGAAATGTGGGTATTTGCCACCAAAGGCACCATGTTCCCAGCTGATGGTGGTTTTTGACTAATAAGTGTTGTCAGGTTTAGTGTACAGGAAAGAAAAAGAGAAAGAAAAAGAGAAAAAAAAAGCTTTAGGAAGAGAGGGAGGCAGACTAAGAACTGTGTGTGTGTGTGTGTGTGTGTGTGTGTGTGTGTGTGTGTGTGTGTGTGTGTTCCTGAAAGAAGTCACTGAAAAGTGTAATCAAAGTCTGTGGCAATTAAAATCAAGTCTTGGTGTGAACTGCTTCCAGCCCCCCAAACTCGACTACTCTTTTCTAACATCACTGCTTGATACTGAATGTCGAAATAATCCCTGACAAAGATGTATGCAATATATATATTTTTTTTACATAATTTCCATTAGTATTTAAACATTACAATTACCTCTATATTATAGATGCATGTACAGTGGATATACAAAGTCTACACATCCCCTTCTTCTACTAGAACAGCTGAATTTTAATTTTAATTTATTTGGGGTGAATAATGGCAGGTGTGTACTAACTCCTATTTAACATGAGTTTGGATGCGATTGCTGAACATAGCCACATTCCCAGGTATAAGAGTGTGCACACTTATACAACCACATTATTATATATATTTTTTTTAAACCTCCGCCAAAACTAAAAAAAAAAAAGAAAAGATTTTGCTTTGTTTGTAAATTGAGTTGTACAGGTTATAGGTCACATTGAAGGTGGAAAAATTTCAGAAATTTTTTATCTTGATCTCATTTTTTACACTGTAGAAACCTGCCATTTTAACAGGGGTGTATAGACTCTTTATATCCACTATATCTTGTTGAGGTTTGACAGTCAGTATAATTTACCCTTAACAACAAGCTGTCAATAAAAAACCTACATACTTTATAATCGTGCTCAATTTCTACCTAATGTGATCTTAATTTGATCATTACATTACTCATTTCTGATGCATCATAGGTGCAGTACAGACTTGATAAAGATGAACTGAATCAGAAACAGACCTTTGCGCCTCCAGACTGCAGCAGTCTTCGAAATCCGGCATCTCTGGCCTGGTCTATATTCAACATCACTGTCCAGCCACCAAATGCACCCTGAAGAACAAATTGAAGAATATGATAGAAAACAAGTTTGAGTATCTGGTGTGTATTTAAAAAAAAAAAAAAAGTTAGGAGAAAGGAAGTGTGAGATTATACCTCTTTTTCTGTGCGACCCTGCAAAGACTTTCTCCAGCGCAAAGCTGCTAGCGCCAGTCTCTTCTGTTGGGAGTTTATAGAGGGAAGAGCATCCAGAATAGAGTGGCTACCCCATTCATAATCCTCCTCCTAAAAGAAACACAAATTGTTTTGTTCTTCAAAAAACCCCAAAAAGCAATCATTCAAAACATTTATTGTGGTAAGCTTTTAGAGCGCTAATAAAAATCTCATATTTGCACTGAACGTATTCTGAATATTGTCTTAATTGAATATCTACAAGAACACTGTGTGTGCGCATGCTTGTGTAGCTGAGAGAGCACTCACTGGTATGAAGTGTCCCTCAGCACGACAGGCTTCCAGGTACGAGCGGTGAAGGATCCATTTGCCAGCTGCCATGGCTGCCAGGTATTTTTCATTCCTCAGTGGATAACCCACAATGATGTGAGTACAACTGGGGTCAAAACACTGCTTTTCTAGTAAGATACCACCTGCACATGCACATTTTCAGCATTGTCTGCATGTTAAAAATATTTTTTTTTTGGTTGTTTTTATTATCTTGTGTGATGAGCAGATAGCGATAAAAGTAACGTGTGACGTAATGAAATATAAATCAAGCAATTCATGAAATGACAAGTCAATTATATCTTTGACTACAGAAAATGACAAATTATATCAATCACTCTTGGAATTATGTTGGAATATTCGCTATCCTCTCCTGTTAATGTCTCTGTTGTTTAATCATGTACATATTTTTATTACAATCCATTGCACTTCTGGAATCAAACTGAGGAATGGACACTCCCAAGATAAACTGTATGTGTGCAAATGTAAGGATAAACACACTGCTAGTGACGAGAGTTGCAAAGGGGCGGAAAATCTCTGGTAAATTGCCGGAAACTTTCCATGGGAACTTTGTCAGGGGAATTCTGGAAATATTACAAGTTGGCAACTTAGCAGGGGAATTTAAAGGAATTAATCAAAAAATTTAAGCAAATATATAAACGTACCATATACAAACAAATATAAACATTTTGTTTGGTCATAAGCTGACATGCAAGCAAACTAATACAGATTTGAGAAAAAAAAAAAGGTTTTGACTGATTTAATTGTTACTAGAATTTTGTTGCACAATAGCTTAAAAGTTAAGTTTCTTTCGGCTTCTCCCGTTAGGGGTCGCCACAGCGGATCCTCCGCATGTTTGATTTGGCACAGGTTTTACGCTGGATGCCCTTCCTAACGCAACCCTCCCCAATTTATCCGGGCTTGGGACCGGCACTGAAAATGGCTGGGGATGGTTCCCTGACCGGGAATCGAACCCGGGTCGCAGCAGTGAGAGCGCTGCATCTTAGACCACTAGACCACCAGGGGACCTTACACACAGCAAAACGTTTTAAACAATAAATTTATGTAATATTTATGTAATTATGTGAATAATCGCCAAGATGGACATTTTTCGACATGATTTTGTTTGCAGGATTCAAGAGATGATCTGTTATTATATGGAGAAATGCAGTGCATGTAGGGTGTGTGGCCTCAATAGATCCAGAAGTAAGTGTGCTGTGTGCATGTGATTGATGAATATGAGGGTAGAAATTTAATTGAAATTGCATTATATATGGTTGTTTTAAGCAAATTTATCCTGCGAGATTTTTTTTTCAAACTACATTTAAGTTCCCAGTTATTGGCTAACTGTCAATTAAGTAAATTCCCAGTTTATTCCTATTCATTCCCGTTTATTCCTATGGAAAGATTCCAGTCTTGAAAATTCCTGGAATTCTGCAACTTTAGTAGTGACTCTTTAGTTTATAGTAGTTTATAAATTATATTATTATACAAAATACAACAGTATTCTCTAGTATACTAACCCAGCTCCTCTATGAGGTGACTGTAATCAATGCGCTCCTGTGGGTTAAGTGAAGACAGCTGGAAGCGTGGAGGCTCCTTCTTCACCACCTTTTTCTCACTTTCTTCCTCACTCTGGAGAGAAAGTTAATCAGTGTCACCGTTTGTAGTACAAAAGGGTTCCAAAAGTCAGATTTTTTCCCTCATTGATTTAATCTCTTTGTTCCACAAGATTCCAGAACTGCTCAGTTACAATAGTTACTACAATATTGTTTGTGAAATCATTAGACATGGAAAATTATTATTTTTCAGCACTTTTTGGCTTGAAAATAAAAAGCTTATCGGTTATAAATAAAAAGGATGCCAAGCAGTGTGAGCAAGCTTTGCCAACAGGATACGGACTATGGCTTGTTGATCTATATTCACTAATGGAGCAAAAACAAACAGAACATTGAGAACTATTGTATCCAAAACATCACTTTTCTCGATAACAATTTCTTGTTTATAGAGCACTTTATATAAAAATAAATATTGCTCTCACAATCACATGGTTATACTAAATATGTAAGTGCATGATTACAGGCTTGTGTCTGCTACAAAACATACACTAATGCAAAGTATATAGTCTTTTGTCAAAAAAGGATTTATTCAATCAAAATAAATATTTTATAGCAGTTCATTGGTGTCAAACTAAACTGAAACAAAGTGTAAAGAGAATTCCTAACTGATCGATTCACTAACTGTGTACCTGTAGCTCAAATGGAATTGAAGCTCTGGAGTTGAGAAAAGCAGTGCTAGGAGCTTCAGAAATTCTGGCTACTTTATGTTCAGTGTTAACCCTTGATGGCGTCACCGTCCTTTTCATGTGCTCCTCTATTACATCACAGGCAGCTGAGGTGACAAACAACAAAAATACATAGTATTAATACAGAACGTAAAACCTATGCAAATATATGATCAAAAAGCCTAAAACTGTAAAATTGCTGAAGTCTGACATTTTTAGACAATATACAGTTTTCATAATTAAGCATAACTGAATTCATTACTCCTTCAGATAGACAAAACAAGCACACAATTTTCTCATGCGTCCCTGCACACATGCTCTCTCCTCACCCATCTCCACCAGTTCAGAGTCAGTCATGGTGTCCCGAGCATTTTGATCAGTGTGTGGTGGAGGGAGGATGGCGAGAGGCTCTGAATGTTGGGAAGGGCTGCCCGGCCACTGCAGGTTATCAGCCAGCTTTGCCCTCTCCTCTCTCGCCGTAGGGTCATCCCACACTATCTGCTCACTCTGAGACGCTTCTGTGTTCACATCCACCGCAGCCTGACGGGACATGCTAAACACACACAAATCAACAATACAACTGATCATCCTTTATTTTCAGTAACCCAGAATCTTAACCACTGGGCTACATAAAAATATAATTGACTAGTATTGATCATGATGAAATGACCGGTCTTGTCAAGGTCCATTTTTATAAAGCATTAATTTTAATGCAATAAAATAATTTAAATAGAACGCATTTAAAACAATGCAAAACACCAATACAGTCCTGTATGACCACCACACCATTATGACATTATATACACCGAGCTTTCAAGCAATGCATTGTTAATAACGGTTGAGGCAAAATGACTGGTTCCATAAAAGTGCAGTTTGTTTGCAGTGGTTGCGTGTACCGTAAGGCCTCCAGCGTCCTGCTGCGTCTCCCCATTCGGCCCAAAATCTCTGGTGTGTGGGGGGAGTCTAGACCATCTGAACCCACTCGGGCCAATCTAGAGGAGGCTCGTCGACCACTGGTCAGCTTTGTGGCGGACATAATCTCCTGTAGCTGCCTCTGCAAGTTCTCCCTCATTTCTAAAGTTTCTGTGAGGTCTAAGAAAGTCACATGAACATGAGGGAATGTGGAAAAAATAAAGCAGCAAAATTATTATTAAAAGTGGTAAAAGTTATCAAAAGAAGCACCTTTCCTGCTGCTGCTGGTCGGTTCTTTCTCTGCAGGTTCTCTCTGAGGAGTAGAAATGTCTGCTGTTATGTCCTCAGTACTCATCTAAAGAGAAAAAAAACCCACGTTATAACCCTTTCTTAACAGTGAACCGTGCCAGACATGAAAACAAAGCGTGAAAGAGAATGTACAGAGATGAAGGGTCTCGTACCAGTGTGTCATCATCGTTGAGAGCTTGGAGACTGGAGCGGGTTGTGGACAGGGGAGGAGATTTCTGGTTGCTGTCCGTCACTTGGCTTAGCATCAGGCTCCTTTTGGGGTTAAAGGTAAAAGGGTAGAGTGACTCAGGCACTCGTTTCTGCTCCTCTGTACACTGTAGGGACATTGTAGATAGATATATAAATATATATGTTTTACTATATATATTATGGTAAACACTATATACTGTTCTATATTGATGTGCTGCCATATAAACAACCGCAAGCATATTAACATCTAGTCACAACTGCATACAGAGTGGGACAGCGACTGCTAACTATTCCTAATGAGCTTACTTTGCTAAATGGATAATTTTGCATGTTATGTAACTGATATGGTTCATTTGGTCAAAAGCACAAGATGAATCTGACGAACTGGAAAGGATAACGTTAAAATACAAAATATATAATTAAAAATGCACACACACACAATGTATGCATACATATAATTAAACACAGAGCACAACAGTGAGTATATGTCTACGCACCGCCTGCAGCCAGTGCTGGGACACTATGTGCAGGCCTCTTTCCTTCACTCCCCTGTACTCTTTAGTGTTGTCTCCCACTTTACCCTGATAGATATAGTGGGTGACCGAATCATCACAAGACCACCTTCAACACACACATTACAGGTTTTATAATCACAGATTGAAAAGAGAAAAAAAAAGCACAATATCAATATTAAATATATGTATACACACACACACACACACACACACACACACACACACACACACTATATATATTTTTTATTTTTTTACACGATACTGATCTCTGATATCTGTTGGAATTATGTCAGACAGGCCACTTGCAAATAATAAAGAACACTGTGGAGGCCAAAAACATTTGATACATACCTAAAGTCTGCTCCGAGGGATGCCGCCATTGCATTTAACTCATTCTGTTTTTTGCTAAGTTTCTTACTCACACAAACCACCACTCTGGCAAGTGGTGCTGAAGGTTTTTCCTCTACCTACAGAATACACAGATACACTCATTTAGATTCAGTCTTAACAATCTTCAGATTCGGTTGCATTAACAAACGCATTAACAAAGTGACATGTACCTGTTCAGGTATCTTAGGTTCCGGCTCTTTGGTCAGTTGAGGACTTGCAGTCAGAGCAGCCAGGCTCATGACATGACTACGGTTGCTGTTGGCCACAGCCGCCTTCAAATTCCTTTCGATCACCTCACTTAGGGGAGTCTCCGCTCCCGCATCTTGCTGAGGCTTATTACCAGGTGTTTTTAAATGGTCATACACATCCTGTAACACACACACACAGGTGACTTATTCACCTCATTCTGAGCATGTCTTTAAACTATTTGAATTTTGATAAATACATTTCCAATTCCGGTTATCTATATTGCATTCAGCATCTATTAACTTATTTAACAAATCATATTTATATTAATAGTCATAGGATTAACAAAAAACTGGTTTTGTATGTGCACTTGCCTTAATAACTGACACAAACTTTTCTTAAAAGCAAGCACAGAATTTCATCATAAAAAGATGAAATGTTAATCATAAATTAAAAAATTTAAGTAGTTTTTACTGTTTATTATTTTACAAGGTTATTAAAAAATTAACGACTACCTAAACAGAATTGTGTCACTAGAATTGTTTGAGAGTTTATTACTGACCTTGATGTTAAACGAAGGTCCAAAAAGCCTGTCTCGACTGAGGAAGCGAGACGGCGTGTCAAGATGAAGCTCTTTCTGCAAGCTCCCTCTGCTTTCTTCCTGAGCCGGGGTCGTAACCTTCACCGCTCCCTCCTCACCTTTCTTCATTTTGCGGAGGACGGAGTGGACGGTGCGGCTCTGCAGACGGCCTGTGTCCAACGGTGTTACAGAAGCGCTGCTTTGTGGGCCAAGCAGAGGAATCTCTGGAGAAAGACGCATAGCCACAGGAGGGACTGCTACTTTCTGAGATGCGCCAATGAAACTGCCCTCGCTGTGCTCTGGGGGGAAAAAAACAACAACAACAACAATCAAACACTTAGAACGATGTTAAGGAGGCAGTCTACAGACAGACTGCTTCATCTTGTTTTAAAACCTAGATCCGAGTTTTGTCTTCTGACCAGGAGATGGCGGCAGATCCACCAGATAGCGTGACTCCTCGGCATGTTTTCCGGTTCTGCCAGACTCTAGGATCCAGCGTATGGTCACAGCAGGCAGCCCCCATTTTTGTGCTGCCTGGTACTTAGTGCCCTCAGGAGTCTGCAGAACAAGGTGAGTGCTAGCCAGCATGCCTTTCCTCTGATTAGCAGTGCGCACAAAATAATCCTGGACGCTGCAGTGAGGCAGAGGGAATACAAGTAGACTGCAGTGTAATAAACAATGTATAAATACAAGAAAAATATGCTGAGGTTGAAATAACTGCAAAAAACCTTTGTCTTAACGATAAAAAAACAACTATTGGAAAATATTAAATGGAATGGAGTCACTTCCAATCCTCGGCTACAACATCAAAAGCCCAATGATTACATTTATTACTTCTTAATGAACATCATACTTTAACTTAAATATTTATTTATTTAGATTGACTTATCAATCAAATAGTTTAGGATTATCCTAGGCTGACTTTTACAGTTAGCTGTCACTGGAGACTGGAGATGAATCTTAAACACTACAAAACATTTGATCTCATCAACTCTATTTTTTAATCACATCTTTTTACTGATTTAAAGTGAAAATTTCTAAAGTTTAGATAATTGTGGCAAGTCCAACAGACAACTTTCTGTGAATGAGCTACTAATATATGAATGATAATGAAACAGCACACTAACTGTAAAAGCCTGTATTAACTAAAATAGAGTGACTTCTCTCAAAACTGATGTTACAGAGAATCAACACAATCTGACCAAAATTCCAGTATGGTACAAAACAATTTTACACTTCCAATTTGTTTATATTTTAACGCCTATGGATGTTGAGCCATTAGAGTCTTTGTCTTACAGGTATCATGTTGCAATTATGCTGTGTCTCTCCTCACCTTGCTCCTAGATGTCTCGCAAGCTGAATGAGAGACTCTCTTTCTGCTCCCGTAAACTGGCTAACTGAGAGCACGCAGTCTCGAAGAGGAGAGCAGCCCTCCTTTACCACGACTGGTGTGAACAATGGATGAGATGATACTGGCAGAATACACTGCTGCTCCACACACATTGCCTGAAAATGTAGGAAATTCACAGAACAAAACAAAACGCTTAGAAAACCCTTTCAAAACTATTGGAATTGCAATTTGGGATTGAGCTAAAATGATGAACATGAGGCAATAGGGCAGTATTTCAGCTTTTTATTTCGTGATGGTGACGATCTTGCAATCGCACAACACACTGTTGTGTTCTTTCTTTGTTTTCAGCTTGTTTTGTTTGTTGTTTGTTTCAGGGGTTTCACCCTACAGCCTGCTCTTTAAGAGATACATCCTCAATCAAATTATGGTCTAAATTGACTTGGACTGTCTTCAATTTTCCCCATTAAAATCCACTGTTATGCTGGCAGTGTGTTGATCATTGTCTTGCTGCATGGTGAAGCTCCTACAGATTAGACCAGATGCATTTCTCTATAAATTGTACAAGAATGTCTATAATGTTCTGTAGGCTTCTAAATGTATTTGGTTGATGCCGACATGAGTTACATCAGCTACATTAGTGAACCTTTTCGAGAAGCAAACCGAAGCCATAACACTACATTTACTGTTCTTGACTGATGTATGCTTTAGATCAAGGGTGTCCAAAAATCTTTTTCCTGAGGGCCACATACAGAAAAATATATGAAGGTCTGGGCCAATCACTGGACATGAGGTACACTGCCCCACTTGTAATGCACTAATATTGGTACAATCAATCAAATGAAGGTAAATTACTTTTGATAATTGAAAAAAAGCCTCCATCACAACTCTCCATTAGAAGATTTTCATTTTGTTTAGATTTTTTGTTGGCAGGTATTTCTCTCAGTGACAGCCTCAGATTGGCACGTCTCTTTGGTTCTGCTATTTTTTTCTTTTATTGTTGCGTTGTGGAGGTGTTGCCTTGTTCAAGACAGTAGCTCCACCTAGTGTTGAAACATAGAAGTACAATACAGCGAAAATATTAAGTGAGGGCCATAGACCATTATATTTTTTGACTTTGATACAAGGCCAATTAAAAATGTATAGGGGGCCGCAGTTGGCCCGTGGGCCATAATCTGGACACCCCTGCTTTAGATCGTGGGCAGATCGTTTCTTTCTCAGCATTTTGCAAATCCCAAACATGTCATCTGATTATTACTGCTAATGAAAGGTTTTTTATCTAGAAGTATGAACAGTTAGTAAATAAGTATAAATAATAATTCTATAAAGAGGCATTTGTTTAATATAATCCTAAATCCTCTGTAAATTGTACCTTAAAAAAATACATCGTATAACATTTACGATCACTGCATTTTTCCAAACATTTTGCCTTCTTACCAGCCAGGTCTCGGTGACCACTTCGTCCACTGTGGCCTCCACCTCACAGCCGAGCAGAGGAACAATGGCATAATCGGCCACGCCTCTGAAACGGCCGACCAGAACCTTTCCATAGTTCTCTACAACCAGCATTGAGAGCTGTGCCTCTGCTTCTGTATCAAAACCTACAAGGAGGAAACGTTTTCCAATAAACATGCCTCCCTCTGAGGATTCAGCTACAGTGGAGTCATGCCCTGGCACATCTGGGACTGGGAGTTCAGACCTACAAGTCTTGCTTTCCTTTTCTGCGGGTGGAGGTTTCTCCACTATGGAAAGTCAGATAGGGAAAAAAAAAGACCATAGAAATGTAGTTATGCAAAAATTCCTTATGAAATTAACATTTAATTAAGCTTTTTGTACAAGTTTCTTTAATATATAAACACATTTATTGTACAGTTCTTTTGTAAGAAAGCGTAATGACTCATTTGGTAGTCAACTAATTTATTTCCATTTAAATAATTCCTAAAATACTTTAGTAAACAATTATGATATTGAGCTACAGTAAAAGCTGATGATCATAAAACGTTTTGGTCCGAAGTGAAGAGATCGGACATATTATGCTTGGATCAACATGCAAATCTGCCTTTTCTCATGGTAACGCCTTAAAAACGTAATTCTCCCTGACAGGCATCTGTTTGCAAAAAATCTAATCTAATCCATAATCATTGAGCATCCACCAGTCAGCTTCTTCACAATCTGTGGCTTGAATGATCATGTATAAAGTGCAACTTCTTATCATGTGGACGGTGTAGAAGCTACTCACCAACAGTCTGATTATTGTCTACGTATTGTGAGAGTAACTCTTCCTCAGCCCTAGCATGTCGATTAGGGCTGGGGGCAGGTGGGGCAGCAAAAGAAGGCCTAGAAGGGTGTGAGGTAGCAGGGCGTGGGGCGGGAATGTCCACTTGGGCTGGAGCAGGTGGAAGGAATGAAGGGTGGAAATATTTTTCCACTGGTAGCAGAGAGCCACGAGAAAAACTGTCCAGCAGCCACTGAACTGTGACGATATGCGGCCTGTCACAACATACATAAGCAAGCGTTTGATATATGCAAGTCTTAATTATGAATGTTCCAAATATGGGGATTAAATCCAACAAATTATACTCATTGTACATTTTATTAAACATTCTTTCCTTATTAAAAAAAATCTCCAAAATGCCATATTTTTTTATCAAACCTCTAAGCTACATTTAGACAGACCTATGAGAAGCTTTGGTAAGAAAGCTTTTGACATCCTGGTCTGGTTCTCCCATCAAGATGTGTGTAAGTTCTTCACCAAGCTGATTGAAATGCAGGCCTCCTGCAGAGTTTACCAGCCGGCGCAGTTTCTCCAACCTCTTCCCAACCAAACCACACAGATACAGCTGCGGAATGTAGAAAGAATCGCATTACAGTCTAAAGCTTGAGTGATGTACTTCAAGCAGTGCTGATCATTCAGACATACTGGTGGAGCAACACTGTAGTCAAAAGTCAAATAATCTAAACAAAAGTCTAAAAGTTATTCAGATTAAAAACTGAATTTATATCATTTTAATGAATATAATAACTGTATTTATGTACAACATATATACAATACGATTGGTGTAACTGTAAATAAATTCATTCCTTCCATCCTTCATTCACTCCCTCTTTATGAAGAATTGTCAGGAATTTCTCAGTTTAAGTAGTGATAAGTAGTCGCAGCGATTTTACACATGCGCACAACAAGATCTGAGTTTTCACACATGTGCAGTGCAAATGAGGATGGGTTCCCCTTTTGAGTCTGGTTTCTCTCAAGGTTTCTTCCTCATAACATCTAAGGGAGTTTTTCCTTGCCACAGTCGCCACAGCTTGCTCATCAGGGATAAACACACACCATTCACCTTAACTGTTGATTTCTGTAAAGCTGCTTTGAGACAATGCCTGTTGTGAAAAGCGCTATAGAAATAAACTTGACTTGACAAATTGGGTTTCAGGTACGGATCGAGTAGTAACAGACACACTGCACTCAAAGTGTTAAAAAGTACAAAGTTATACACCGATATACACATTCAAGCGCAGTTGTAAAGGACCAGACTCACCTTGCAGCCATCTAATAAGTCATCTGCCGGACAGAGGGTAGCATCAAAAGTGTCAATTGGATCTGCGGTCTCTATGCGGCTCATTGTTGCAGTTGTCATGGCTGTTTCATTGACATTTATACTGACATTTGAGATATGACTCAGTCCAAGCAAAGATGGTCCATCTGCTTCAAAATATAAAGCACCATCAAACAAGCCCCATAAAAAAAAGCAAAAGAGCAGCCAAAGAAATAAAAAAAATAATTAACAGTTTTTCTGTCATCCTCACCCTTATTTGAGCCAGTAGGAGTGGAGGTGTTGGGTCTGCCATGTTTCTCCTTCCTTTTGTCCTCTCTCTCGACAGCATAACGACTCTCATCCTGACAGAAGCCCTTCTCAATACTGTCAAAGAGCCAGTGAATGGAGACACAGTACACGTTCCACTTTTTTGCAAATTCGTACTTCTGACCTGAAATTACAAACCCATATATATTTCTTCCAGAAAATGGAAAAGAAAAAACCTACACACTGTTTATGAGGGAAAAAAAAATCCAGAAGACCACCTGAGGGTTCGCTAACAATGAGGTGAGTGCATTCGTTCATCTTAAGCTGGCCAGTGTAGCTCCCACCATGCTGCTCACACAGCCTCTGCACTTCTTTACGTTCCACAGTGGACAGACCCGTCACACACAAAGTGCAACCTTTAAAAACGGGGCACTGGTAATCCTCCGAACGCAGGTCTGTGTACCGGAACAAACTGAAAGAGGTGGAAGAATATAACTTATAACAATGTACCTAGTTAGTTGTAATGTATTGAGAGACGTGGTGGTCTGTAGGAAGGCTTTGGAGGTGAATAAGAAGAGGAGAGTGAGGAATGAAAAAAGAAAAAGATGGTGGAAACTGAAGGAGGAAGACTGTAGTGTGAGATTCAGGGAAGAGGTCAGACATGGGGCTCAGTGGTGGTGAAGAGGTGCTGGATGATTAAGCAACTACTGCAGAAGTGATAAGGGAGACAGTTAGGAAGGTACATGGTGTGACATCTGGAAATAGAGAGAAAAACAAAGCGATGTGATAAAGGAATGAGAAAATGCAGGAAAGCATAAGGAGAAAGAGGTTGACAAAACAGAATTGGGACCTGAGAAAAGAGATGAGAAAAGTAGGTAGGAGTACACGGTGAAGAAGGATGTGGCTAAAACAAAGAAAAGGCATAATAGGATCTGTATGAGAAGTTGGACACTAATGAAGGAGAAAAGGATTTATACCAATTGTCCAGGCAGAGGGACCGAGCTGGGAAGGATATGCTACAAGTTAGAGCAATAGAGGATGGAGATGAAAATGTGTTAACTGGTGAGGAGAGGAAACGAGGAAAATAAGAGAGAGCAAAGGTTGGATGTAAGTGGAGAGGATTAGTAAGGAGGAAGTAAGAGCAGCAAATAAGAATGGAAAGTCAGTTGGACCAGATTACAGTAGATGTACTGTCTTGCAAAAGTACCAGTAGAAGCATGGAGATGTTTAGGAGAGATGGCAGTGGAGTTTCTAACCAGAAAGTTCAACAAGATTTAGGATTGTGAGAGGATGCCTGAGGAATGGAGAAGGAGTGTGCTGGTACCGATCTTTAAGCATAAGGGAGATGTGCAGACCTGCAGTAACTATAGGGAATTAAGTTAATCAGTCACACCATGAAGTTATGGGAAAGAGTAGTGAAGGCCAGGCTGAGAGAAGAGGTAACCATCTGTGAGCAGCAGTGGTACAATACATGACAAGGAAGAGCACCATAGATGCATTATTTGCTTTGAGAATGTTGATGGAGAAGTATAGAGAAGGTCAGAAAGAGTTGCATTGTGGATTTGGAGAAAGCATACGACAGGGTGCCGAGAGAGGAGTTGTGGTATTGTATGAGGAAGTCAGGTGTGTCAGAAGTAGTATGTGATGGTGGTGCTGGACATGTATGAGGACAGTGTGACAGCAGATAAATGTGTAGTAGGAACGACAGACTGGTTTAAGGTGGAGGTGGGATTGCATCAAGGATCGGCTATGAGCCCTTTTCTGTATGCATTGGTGATGGACAGGCTGACGGATGAGGTCAGACAGGAGTCTTCGTGGAATATGAGAGTAGGGAGCAGGTTGAGAAGAGCCTGGAGAGGTGGAGATACGTGCTGGAGAGATCAATGAAAATCAGTAGGAATAAGACAGAGTACATGTGTGTGAATGAGAGCTGAAGATTTTGAGATTTTCATTGGAAGAGAAGAGGATGGACAGGATTAAAAAAGTTTATTAGAGGGACAGCGCATGTAGGACGTTTTGGGGACAAAGTGAAAGAGGCCCAATTGAGATGGTTTGGATATGTGCACAGGAGGGACATGGGGTATCGGTAGGAGAATGCTAAGGATGAAGATGCCAGGGAGGAGAAAAAGAGGAAGGACAAGGAGGAGGTTTATGGATGTGGTGGGGGAAGACATGCAGGTAGTTGGTTTGACAGAGGCAGATGCGGAGTATGGAGAAAGATGATCCGCTGTGGCGAACCCAAAAGGGGAACAGCCGAAAGTAGAATAAGATAATTACAAATACAGTCCTACCTGTCCTGAGATTTCTCCCAGCATGCTCTGACCCAGGTTGGCAGAAGGATGGGTTTCCCCAGGCTGGCTGCCACCAGGTACTTCTTACTGCCCACCTCACCTGCCACCAGATGAGTGACAGACACGTTGAGATCCCGGTAGACCCGCCCACCCATCAGCTGCACCAAGTCCATCACTTCTGTCTAAAAGACACAAAATCATTTGTTTTGAGGTTTTCAACATTTTTGTAGCCTTAGAAACTGCTTATCTACAAGTATTAGACTTACTTAAACATGTAAAACAATAATCAGGCTTTTTAAATGGAGCCATCAAGCTTAATTCCTAAACATAACAAAGTTACTTAACATTAAGTTTGCATTAAATGTATATAATTGAACTGACTTTGAGAACTTAATAATAACTGTCACGACTTGATAATGATATGAAGTGCTAGATAACAATTTACAGACCTTTGAGAATCATTTTCACCCGGTGTCCGTAAAGTAATTTCTTGTTGTTCCTTTAAATCCTAATAACTGTTATTAATAATAGTTATTAATAAACTAATAACTGATTTTTCTGGGCTTCCAAACAAAATTACAGGTTTACCAGATTTAGCAGCACTGATATTGGAGACTCCTTCCAAAAAATGTAAAAAGAAAACTTTTAAATTAGTATAAACCTTCCAGTTGGCATTATACAGTAAAACTTTAAACTGGAAATAATGCAAAAACATGTTTGAGCCACAACCTGCAGTTCAGCTCCAACCTCTACATTCAGTATTGTTCTCACAATTATAACTGTACATAATTGTAAATTCATATATTAATATATATGTTGGCGGTGTGTATGGGGTCGTTATTGTGTTAAAAAAATGCAGTTCTGCCCAGGTTCTAAAGGGGTGGGGGCATCATGTTCTGCTTCAGAATGTAACAGTACATTCATGATTCCCTCAATAAACTGTAGCTCCCCAGTACCAGCAGCACTCATACAGCCCCAGACCATGATGCCACCACCACCATGCTTGACTGTAGCCAAGACAATTTACTTGGTGCTCCTTACCAGGGCGTCACCATACATGCTGGACGCCATCTGAGCCAAACAAGTATATTATAGTCTCATCAGACCACAGGACATGTTCCAGTAATTCATGCTCTTGGACAGGTTGTCTTCAGCAAACTGTTTGCAGGCTTTCTTGTGAGCTAGCTTTATTAGAGGCTTCGTTCAGGGAGGACAGCAAAACAAACCGACTTTTTGCAGTTTGTGGCGTATGGTCTGAGTACTGAGAAGCAGACCTTCAGCTTCAGTAACATCTAAAGCAATGCTGGCAGCACTCGTGTCTGTTTTAAAAGCCAGCTTCTGCACCTGACACATGGCAAAGTCCCTGAATCAATATTGTTCTTTTCTTTTATACATGTTTATGTTACTATGTTGGGAGTGACGAGGAAGGACAAGATTAGAAATTAGTTTATTAGAGAGACAGCCCATGTAGGACGTTTTGGTGACAAGGTGAGGGAGGCGAGATTGAGATGGTTTGGACATGTGCAGAGGAGGGACATGGGGTATATTGATAGAAGAATGCTGAGGATGGAGCCACCAGAAAGGCAGAGGTTAATGGATGTGGTGAGGGAAGACATGCAGGTAGTTAGTGTGAAAGAGGCAGATGTAGAGGACAGGGGGTGTGGAGAGGGATGGTCCGCTGTGGCGACCCGTAATGGGAGCAGCCGAAAGAAGAAGATCCTAGTTTAACAGGAAATGAGTGTTTAGTGATAGTGTTTCCGGTTGCGAGTTGAGTCCAGTGCTTACCCGTGCTTCTTTGTCCAGACTGGTGCAAGACACTGTAACATCAGCCATGGCCATGTTGTAAACTGGCTGTTCTGCCTTTGGAACACACCGCTGTTGCTGCAAGCAGAACAGCACTACCAGTGGACTCACTATCCTGCATCCCAGCTATGACAAAAAACACACATTTAAAAAAAAAAAAAAAAAAAAAAAAAAAAAAAAAAAGGAAACAAATAAAAGGTTTTAAAATAATTCCCACACAACATTATAACACTACAGGCATGTGTGCTGGTTATCATGTGACTCTACGATTACTTGTGCTTGAGGGATTTTACCTTTCAAACATAAATAATACATTTGGTATGCATCTTTTACTGAATTTGTTAAACCAATTTGACTGTAAAGAAGTGTGTGATAAAGGAACGCACCTTCCTGCAGTGCTCAAATGCATCGCTGGTGAAATCACTGAACACGTACAAGGACTTGTCGTTGTGCTCCAACTCCAGCACGGCTTCTTCATCAATAGTCTGCACATATTTCTCAGACTGCAGCTCCACTATGGCCTTCAAATGGAGATGAGTGATGAAGTGCAAAACACAAACGACTTGTTCAGCCATTACTAAGTCATTCACAATTTTAACAAAAATGTGCTTTTCAGCCTTAAAGGCATAACAAATCCTGCTGAATGGACGAAGCTGTTAGACAAGAAAAATCAGCAGCAAAGCTACAAATGTGAAATCCATTGCACTGTGCATCCTCACACAATCACAAACTTGCTAGTCTATTATTTTTCTATTCATGTTGTAAAGATTCAAACAGATATCACACTCTAAACACATAACTCTGCTACAATACCCTGTCCTTTTACAGGATGCCCCGTCTTCCAATTCTGATATTTAAAGTACATTTAAAGAAGAAAAAGAGGTCACATCACAAATTTACTTTTAGAATAAACATTTACTGTACCTCATAAGCCTTGAGGCCAAGCTCACTTTTATGTGCATTACGTTCAACAAATTTCACCATGTACACATCGCGGCTCGCTTCGGACATTCTGCCTTTAGTCCTAGACGAGATTAGAGAAAGTACAAATGAAATTAACATTCAAATAACACTGAATTAACATATGAACATTGGATGATCTGTAATGGAAAGACACAAAGAACTGCATACGTTATGAACATTTTGCTTCATCAAAACAAAATTAAAAGCAATTATGCACATTTAACTAAGTCTGTCAGCACATCAGAAGTTATTCTGATGAAAGCATGGAAGAAAGAATCTTGAAACTTGCAAGTAAAACAGGTTGGTGCACAGGTGAGGGCTGATGTGTTTTTTATAATTATAACTGCACATAATAGTAAATCCTAGACTGACTAACACACACACACACACACACACACACACACACACACACACACACACACACACACACACAAAACAAGTTCCCAAACCCTAGAAGATGGGCTTCATTGTATTTAGATATTTTTTTTAACTATTCATCAATAAAAATGGACCACCAATGCTTGGTCTTTTTAATAGTTAGGTCTTATTAGATACCACTTATTACCACCATAAACAACTATCGCACCCAAGAAACATGCCTTGAAAAAAATCCTTTTGATACGAAATGATTAGTCAGTTTTGTAGCCTTTTCCAACATCCTGGACCACCAGCCAATTAACATCAATATCCATATATTTAATACCCAAGAGTCTGAAGTTTAATTGCTGTGTGCGGAAAAAACTGTGTGCCCTACACTACTTTCGGCTTCTCACATTAGGGGTCGCCACAGCGGATCATCCGTCTACATACCCCTCCTCTACATCTGCCTCTTTCACCCCAACTACCTGCATGTCTTCCCTCACCTCATCCATAAACCTTATGGATAAATCTTAATCTTTTCCTCCTTCCTGGTGGCTCCATCCTCAGCATTCTCCTACCAATATACCCCATGTCCCTCCTCTGCACATGTCCAAACCATCTCAATCTCGCCTCCCTCACCTTGTCTCCAAAACGTCCTACATGAGCTGATCCTTTAATACACTCATTTCTAATTCTGTCCATCCTCGTCACTCCCAATGAAAACCTCAACATCTTCACCTCTGCTACCTCCAGCTCCACCTCCTGTCTTTTACTCAATGCCACTGTCTCTAATCCATACAACATCGCAGGTCTCACCACAGTCCTATAAACTATCACTCTTGCAGATACTCTTCTATCACAAATCCCTCCTGCCACTCTTCTCCACCCACCCCACCCTGCCTGCACTCTTTTCTTCACTCAGTGTGCCCTACACACACCTGGTTAATGCTGAATTAAATTGAAAAATCAAATGGGAATTTGAAAGGACAGATTTCCTCATTCTAATCGAATTTCTTTAAATATCAATACATTTCAGATGGCACTCTGCAGCTGGTCACATGGGCTACTGCATGTTTTCACAGTGTTTACCTGCCTTTCCTCCGGGTCCTCCGGTTTCCTCCTGCATCTCACAAAACATGTTTAAAATCTGAAATCCTATCCAGGATCTATCACCGTTCCTATGATAGATCCACTATGATACTGACCAGAATTAAATGCATACTGCAGATGAATGAAAGTGGTGCTGATTGGGAAAGATTTATAAACACACCACCTGGGATGTGGCAGAGCAGAAAGGAGATGAAATTTGGGATCAGCAACAACGGCTAAGGTATACACTGATTATATAGGGGAAAAAACACTAATTATACAATTATTGTACATGTGAAAATGTACTATAAACTGTTCAGTGTAGCCAATAAAATGTTCTTTAACTAGTTTTCAAAGTAAATCCCAGATGCCCCCTGACTGGATCAAGTGCACTAATAGTAACTAGCTGGTTGGGATTCAGCCACAAATTCTTGCTAACTACTAAATTTTGTATTGTATCTTGACAAGCTGAAACTAGCTATAAAATAATCGACAAACTAACCAAAAAATGACAATGAAATCAGAGTCTCTGAGAAATATTAATATTAATATGTATGTCCAAGAGCTTACCGAGAAATCTTCACTGTCGGTAGTCTAAAAAGCGCGAGCGCCTTTTAGCCACTCAGCTAACTACCGCCACTCACTAAGCCAGTGTCTATACATACGCATTTAAAAGGCTTTAGTTTCCTGTCACGCAGTAAATTAAAAAAATGAAATGTTATTATTTATGTAAGTAGGACTGGCCCAGTCGCCTTCGCGCCATGAAACAAAACATCCTGGTCTTCTTCTGTTAAAAAATAAGGTTGTAACTTTTTTTGTAGTTGCATTTACTGCCACTAAGCGGCACGGAGTTGCATTACACCGTCCTGAGGCGCCAGTGCATGCTGTTTCAGTCAGATGTGGTGCATGGAAGTGTAACCCAATGCCACAGGTGTGGTTTTTGTTTTTGTTTTTGTATGTTAAACCCTACCACTATGACCCATAGGAAAACATGAAGAAAAATAATTTAAGGCTGCTAGAAAAAAAATATATACAACAAAAATATATCCACAAAATATACAACAAATATCATTTTACAGTTACATTACATTACAATTTTACATTCTACACTTCTACACAAAATATATATATGTGTGTTTGCATCAGTCTGGGTTATATGGAGTGGCAGGGAATAAGGGCCATTTTTTAAGCATGTTTTTAAGTTGAAACAAAACACAAAATGTGGACCAAAGGAATACTTTGGAAGCTGGAACCCATAATCCTATCAATATTTGTATTTATTTAGAATGCATGAATCAAAATACTGTATTCATAATGAGTTACATCCCAAGAGCAAGTTCTATTTCATCTTTTCCAGCAGTAAGTGGTGGTGAATATCATCGGGATAACTTTTGTTTTGTCATTAAGCAATGAGTTAAATGTCATTGTTGTCTCAGGAAAGACCATTTTTAAGGAAGTAGCCTGTGGATTAGACAATCCCTGCTCAGCATTGCCAGTACACAAACAGATTTAAAACCTCATTTAGAGTGTTATCTAAAGTGTCTAGTTACAAAAACCCATCTGGGATGATGACTAATAAGAATAATAGAGTTTGCAGACAGCTGCCTGAGGTAATCTAGACCTACAGACAAATGGCATCAGACATGACTCAGCTGAATTGATGATTTTAGAACCAAAACCACTCACACAGTCAGAGCAGTCATATATTATATATATTATATATATTATATATATGCATTGTTTATTTGGTTGACCATCCAAAGCGTGAAGGAATGCCTATTTAGTTTGCATGTGCCATTGGATGGCCCAAAGCAAGCTGTCACCTTCACCCTCAGAATGGTAGGAACTTTAACTGGACTGGGTAGTGATGTATCATTTGCGTGATGCCTCTTTTTCATACAGCGCCAGGTTGCAGTGAAATTCACTGTGCCATATTGCATAGATTTTATCAAATCAAATCAACCCTTCAAAATCTGCTCAGTGTACAAGAGTGGCTAATTAGGCCTTCTGTCAGACAAGCTCCGGCAAGAGGTGTGCATGTTTCAGAATCTCCAAAACAGCACTTGTCTCACAGCACCATTAATTCTACATTATATCATTTGCAAAATGTTGGTCAGCTTCATTAGAGGCGTGAAGAGATAGCATCGCCCCATCTAAACAGCAACCCCACCTCTAAAAGGCTTCACAGAACTGAAATAACTACACCAGTGCGGAGCTAGAAACCCCAGTTCTGCGTCTCTATATATAGCTTAATTAATGTTCTTATGATGTATGCAAGCCTCCATATAACCTCCATGTCTCAATACAGAGAAAAAGAAACAGGCCACAAAAGTCATCAGCATGCAGTTTGAGTTTTGATAAATAGATAATATCACTAGAATGCTTTTGAGCTTGTGGAAGGCCAAAGGTGCCCAATGATGAATAAAGAGTGTTTTTTTTTTTTTTTTTTTACCAACTCTTTGAACATTATGCAATTTTAATCAACATTTCCATATTTGATAAATTTTTAAATATTAAATGAAATAAAAATAAATAAATAAAAATAACAGCAGCAACTTTGCCCTTCAGCCCCCGACTCAGTTATAGTTCATTCTGTCCCTACTTTTGTCCCTTTCTTCTTTCTGGATCTGCATCTAGCTTAGGAATGCAGTTGCCATGTTACCATTAACATTTTGTATTTCAGTGTCTATTAGTGAACATTTGATAACCTCACAATGATGGAACTATAATGAATGGATGCTTAATGTGATCATGGGTTACCTCTTGAGTTTAGTTTCTCTCAAAGCTTTCTTCCTAATACTACTGTTGACACTGCCTTGCTCACTAGGGATAAACTTATAAAGGATCAAATGTTATACATTTACATATTCATAACGTATTTTTTCTGTAAAGCCGCTTTGGAACAATGTCTTGTAAAACTTCAAAAAGTTGTATGTGGTAACATTAGCTTGTTAACATTTCAGTTATTAACAGTTCAGCATATTAAATAATAGTTAAATACTAAATAATAGTAAAAAATATGAACCATCTTTTTTTTATAATGTAATGACCTATTTTACATTTCTTCTCACAGACAGATGAATTGGCTACACTGCTTCTAGGTGTGATTGTATGCAAGTGATTTTACTATGAATTTATCAGTCGTTGTTGATGTTCCTACTATATTTATCACTGGGTTGCACAATGAACATTCCACTGTTGATTTCAGGAAGAGAGATCATTAAATATATTTATATGAATGTGTATAAAATTCATAAGTGTATATACAAATCACATATAAGATAACAGATAAGAAACAGAAACAGCTTTTATTTGTCACATACACATTAAGCACAATTAAATTCTGTTCTTGTTAGGAAGTAGGGGTCAGAGTTTAGGGTCAGCTATGATATGGTGCCCCTGGTACAGAGTGGGTTAAAGGCCTTGTTCAAGGCACCAGTAGTGAAACCTTGAGTAGTAGTGTGTGATTTTTGCTTTCTGCAAAGCATGCCGTTCATAGCTTAATATTCTTTCACACCGCTGGAAAGAGGTGGGTAGTTTTTTTCAGTAGCAGATGGGGTGGGATAAACTAATATAACTTACATGTGAAACTCATACCCTTAAAAGTAACTAAGACTTTTATTTAATTTCAGTGGGAGTGGTGCTGATCACACTTTTTGACAATGCTTCTAAGATCCCCTTTGCTGTTTAATTTTGTTCACTTTGTCTTGTCACAACAGGTTTTATAAGTGGATCTATTTTGTGTTTTGTGTTTTGTACTGTCCTGTGTTGTCTTGCACTTTCCTGTGTTGTCTTGCACTGTCTTGTGTTGTCATATGTTGTCTTTGCACTGTTTGCACCAGGTTGCATACATGCACTTTATGTGGGCGAGGACACTTACTAGCCCTTAGCCCTGTGTTTTCTGTTTCTGTGATTGTTATTTAATGTGGCATCAGGGTTCTTGAGGAACGTTGTTTCATTTCACTGTGTACTGCGTCAGCTATATATGGTTGAAATGACAGCTTCTTGACTTGACTTGACTTTGAAGAAAAACTTTTTTTCTTTTCTTTTTAATGGCAGCACATAACTTGCCTTGGTACTCAACTTCTGAATAGTAGTTTGTCAGAAAAATATATATATTGCTGAGCCTGTGAATTTGCTGACAACCTCTGAGGAGTAGTTGCTCTTTCTAGCATGGACTGGTTGCTAGCATGCTTAGTGGAAAGGTGGTGGCTGGTAGCCGGTATCTTATTGTTTGCCAAATAAAACATAGAGCCTTGGATTGGACTTTGTTGAAAAAATATTTAGCTCTCCACTCTGCCTTCACAAACTCTGCCCTGACTTGAATTTCTTCGGTCCATGTATTGTTAAAATAAGAGTTCAATGCAATTAAAAATTGTGTTTGTGGCCCATATCCGGTCTCAAATAAACGCAGGAAGTCGCAATTTCTTATTCAAATATATATGTTTACTTTTTATTCATTTGGCAGACGCTTTTGTCCAAAGCAACGAATACAACAAGTGATTTATCATAAGATGGCAATAAACCATAAACCTTGTGAAGCAACTGCATCCCATTCGTGCCAAGTGTCCCCAGGATGACGATGCAATGCTTTGTAATGGTTCTTGGTCGATGTTTTGGCCCTTGTGGCCTTCCATACGAGCCTAGTCGCTTTTTAAACCCTAC
This sequence comes from Silurus meridionalis, assembly GCF_014805685.1. Classification (NCBI taxonomy): domain Eukaryota; kingdom Metazoa; phylum Chordata; class Actinopteri; order Siluriformes; family Siluridae; genus Silurus; species Silurus meridionalis. Next base: position 8,255,226 of record NC_060904.1, on the reverse strand, counting down.
TCCTGGTTCAGTGTGCACGCGGATGCGGCGCGCTTTTTATTGATAAGTGTGGAAGGCTTGCAGCAGGCTGTAGGTTGGGCTGCAACAGTGTTTCCTTTGGCATTTTATTTTTTTTTATAATTTGCAAAATCGAGCGTAGAAAAAGAACCCTATTTATTCACTTGAAGTTGTTTTGTATGATTATTGCAAGACTGGCAACCTGATATGCGTTTATTATTCCCTATGAAATCATTGTTGTTTTTTTTGCTGCTGCTGTTGTTGATATTTCACATGAATAAGCAGAGAGAAGGATTTTCTTTTACTTTGCCTTTAACAGTTTAATACGCGTATCGGTGGGAGGGGGATTAGTCTTATTCTAACAGTATCCCCTCTGGAATATGGGAAGCACTGTGATGGATTCTAAGAAGACGGATAGCAGGAAGAAATGGACCAGAAAAAGGACAACGCTTCGGTTAAACATGCCGGTAAGTTTTTCTGTTATTTCTCAGTGTCTGGTACACAGCAGGGCGGTGTTGTACAGAAAGGAGATGGAGGCATGACATGATGAAATGCGAACTTCGTCCAAGGAACCACATTCTCGAGTAGCAGGTTCGGGATTTTAGACTTGTCCTTTCACAACTGTGTGTCACGGTTAAGGACAAACCGCTGTCTCCTGAGGACATGTGATCAACAGAGGAAAAGTCAATCAGACTTCAGAGTAACTCCACTACACTGCTGTTATGATCGCCAGGGCGTGACCACGCCCTCTACACGTCACGTGGACACGCCCATTGCCTCTCTACTTCGACATAATTTAGGGACCTTCCTGTAAAGCCTGGGAATATCCTATCATAGTAAAACTGCTTTTTTACTACAACATAGCACTGACATTAATTTAAAGTGCCCACAGTTGCTACAAATCTATCTATCTATCTATCTATCTATCTATCTATCTATCTATCTATCTATCTATCTATCTATCTATCTATCTATCTATCAAAATATAAAAAATATTACTATCACTAATCACTCCTATGCTGTTATTTATTGATTTAGATCAGAATCAGAATCCGGTTTATTGGCCAAGTGTGTTGACACACAAGGAATTTGGTTTCCGCTGTTAGAGACAATAAAGACCATGTATGATAGATAGATAGATAGATAGATAGATAGATAGATAGATTGATTGAAACATTTGTAGCAACTGAATTTCAGAAACACTTAACTGCAGACATATTGGACTCTATAAATGTAATTACCTTTTTTTATATTCAAGTTTAAGTTGCTGAAAAGTCACATACGATATTAAAATGGACATACGTTTATTCAGATGAGTTTTTAGCTATCTATCCATCCATCCATTCAAATTAATAAATAAATATATAAAAGTACAGCAAACGGTGGTTACGTTCCAAAACCGCGATAAACGGACACCACCCCGAAAATGCTATTTTATGTATACAGTACTGTTTTATTATTTTTACTTCATTTTATAGTTAATAATTATATTTTTATAAATACATTTCATTATTTCAACATAAAACTCCATAAAAACAATTCCCTATTAGTGTTTTTGGTCTGTCGTGCCATCCGCGGGGGATTATTGTAGTTCAACAATTCTACAATATATAAAATTCCACAAGAAGTATTCCACAAGAAGTATTCTACAAAAAGGTACTTCTCAAAACACACCAGCTCCTTTATGTGGTTATCCAGTCATTCAATTATGTTGCAGCAGCACAGTGCATACATTTATGCAGATACAGGTCAAGAGATTCAGTTCATGCTCACATCAAGCATCAGAACGGGGGAAAATATGATATCAGTTGCTTTGATTTTCCATGGTTGTTAGTTTTGGAGTATTTTAGAATCAACCAACATGAGTCTCTTGAATAGAACCGAACAGTTAAAGATTGAAAAGGAGCAGGTGATTTCTCTTTTGATTCTTTAACTGTCCAGTCTGTGCCTCTGATAGTCTCAGATTTTTGATCTTGCATGGCAGAAGTGGAACCCGATGTGATCTTCTGCTCTTGTAGCCCATGTACCGCAAGTTTTATGTTTTGTTTATATATGAAGTATGTTTCTCACTAAAGCTGTAAAAAGTAATTATGTAAGCTCTTATATCCTTCTTGTATGTTTGAACCAATCTGGTCTTTTTACTCTGCCATCTCTTATTACCAAGTTGTTTCCACACACAAAACTGTTGCTAACCCAGTGGTTTTTGTTTTTCCATACCATTCTGTGTAAACTCTAGAGACTGTTATGTGTGTGTGAAAATCCCAAGAGATCAGCAGTTTCTGAAATATTTAGTCCAGCTGTTACCAACAAACATTACACTATTAAAGTCTCAAGGATTACAATTATTATTCATTTTAAATGTTTGATGTAAACTAGGGCTGTAGCTATCAATTTTATGTTTGCTTTTATTTGGATTATTTTAGCTATGGGTTATTTTAGTAATGTGTGTTGTTGCAGAAATCAGCCTCATTAATTCATAACATGTTGGTGAGAAATGATATGTGGCAAGAAAAAAATATTCATACAAATAAGCAAAATACAATTGACTGAAGAATTTATGATCTTTTTACAGCTTGTTGTCAAATGTGTCTGATTTGTCAGATTGTGAATGGTTGTTCCTCTTTAGTGTTCAGATGATGTCAGTATTAGATCAACATGTTTATTTAAAAACTATGGACAAGGTCAGACTACAAAACATATTGTTATGAAATCTGGATGAAAGTGTGAAAAGAGCCTGACTGTAACAGAGAGTAGTTTGAATGTGATTAGTATAGCAGGACCCTGGCTATGCAAACTACAAGCTATGTATTATTATTATTATTTTATTTATTATTATTATTATTATTATTATTTCTTTTTTTTTTCTGTGAATATTTAACACACACACACACACACACACACACACACACACACACACATCTCAATAAATTAGAATATCATTAAAATGTTGATTTATTTTAGTAATTCAATACAAAAAGTAAAACTTGTATATTATATAGATTCATTAAACATCTCAAAAAATTTGAATACTTCATAAGACCAATCAAAAAAACATTTTTAGTGAATTGTTGGCCTTCTGGAAAGTGTTTGGGTACTTTACTTTTATCCTTTTGCTTTAATTACTGCCTCAATTCGGTGTGGCATGGACGTGATCAGTCTGTGGCACTGCTGAGGTGGTATGGAAGCCCAGGTTTCTTTGATAGTGGCCTTCAGCTCATGTGCATTTTTGGGTCTCTTGTTTCTCATTTTCCTCTTGACAATACCCAATAGATTCTCTATGGGGTTCAGGTCTGGTGAGTTCGCTGGCCAGTCAAGCACACCAACACCATGGTCATTTACCCAACCTTTGGTGCTTTTGGTAGTGTGGGCAGGTGCCAAATCCTGCTGGAAAATGAAATCAGCATCTAAATAAATTAGAATATCATTAAAAAAATTCATTTATTTAAGTAATTCAATACAAAAAGTGAAACCTGTACATATCATCTATCAAAAGTGGTCCATGGAAGTAACAGTGGTGAACCGGCGACAAGGTCATGGGCAGCCAAAGCTAACTGATGAACTTGGGGAGTGAAGGTTGGTCCGTGTGGTCTGATCCAACAGACCAACTTCTTTAGCTCAAATTGCTGAAGAAGGTAATGCTGTTAATAGTCAATGGCTCAGGAGTGTTTTAGCAGCAACAGGGGGACCAGCAGTTTAGAATCAATATTTGTCTAATAACATGACAAAAACATTTTTTTTAAATACAACCTACTCACCAGAGATGCAGACTCGTAATGTTCACCGCTCCTCAGAGGCTGTAAGCCAGTGGTACCGCTCGTATTCACTGGTCTGGAAGTCGAGAACAAACCCTTTCCCGGGCTGAGACAAGCTAGCTAGCTTCAGGGTTGGCTGACCTCCTCACGATGTCTAGTTTTTCTTGAAAATGTATTTTTAAGTATGTGCAAATCATGACTAAATCAATTTTTCGTTCTCTGTAGGCATGAAAACGTCTAACTCAGATGTATTAATATGTGCAGAGTGCTACAGATTTGTTTTGCCAGTCAAACTTGGCTGTAACAGTTTCCCTCTGACCAACCAATCAGAGGACGGAAAAATGCTGACGCTATTCTGGGCCAGCTAGCTGACCCTGTGAGGTGAATCTGAAATCTGCTTGGTTAAAAAAACAGACCCATTGCTAATATTCTCGATGATAAAAAGGCCAGCAGTACTGACTTTGAAGGCCCTGGGTGGATTAGATTGACATGGCAGCACATAAATGCTGAAATCTGATTGGACAAAAAATCTACACATACTGGAAGCAGTGTAGCCAAAAGAAATGCTACGAAATGAAGAGAATAAACTTTTTGGAATAAATTAATACAATTTCATGGAACAAATATTAGAATTTAGGTTGTAAATGTAGGTCAGTGCTTTTGATAGTGTTTAGGCCAGCAGAGAAGGCTTTGCTGGACCTGACCGCCCACCACTGACTATAATATATATATTTTAGACCAATGTAAGAGATGTAATTGGTAATTGCACCTTTACTCATGTAAGGAATTTTTATACTTCCCCAACGCTCCTGTCATTTGGTTTTCCTGCAGTTGTTAATTTCCAAGCAGTCATTTTTTTCTAAGAGGAAAAATACTGCACTGGTCATTTGCTTTGAATTCTGCTTGAAATGATTGAATCATAAAAAAAATAATTTGTAATAAATGTTGAGTGGCATTTAAAAAAACAGCTCTTTTTTGTTTTATTGCAGCATTTTAGTCTCCCACTACTGAAATGAAAAGATAAATAAACATTGATATACATATTTTACAAAAATAAAATGAAACCAAATCACGGGAAGCTAAAAAGTTTTTCATGTAAATGTATGCGGTATTGACAGTTTGGATTTGTAACACGGACATTTATTTTATATGTAACTGTAACAGATGATCCAGAGTGTTGAAATTATGGGAGTGAGATGTGAGTCATGCATGTCTTCTTGTGCTTCTTCTGTTTTGTGTCTGTTATAACTGCTCCAGTCTCAGGATGGCACTGATGTCTCTGTGTCAGATCCTGTAGTGGAAGGCACTCAGCAGAGACCAACTGCAGAAGACTGAACACTCATCTCTCTGTTTGATCGCTGCGATCATTCCTTTTGAAACTCAGCCAAATAATTCACAAGCATTCAGTTTTGTGTCTTTGTCACTTCCAATGCCACCGTGCCAGCAACTGGGCCTGGACGTGTGTGTGTGTATTTGTGTGTGTGTGTACGTGTTTGCGTGTGTATTATGTTATTTACTCTAATAACAAAAAAGTCTGAATAAACAGCATAAGCATATGTTTTGTCATAACAACATAGGCTGCTTGTTTCTTTGAGCCCCTATGCCATGTTTGAGCGATCACTGTTGTTTGGAGAATGTTGATTCAGCAGTGGGAGGTCATGAGGTCAGTGCTGTTACATAATCTACTCTCGCTTTCGTAAACAGGCTGGATGTGGTTTACAAAGGTTTGTGTTATGCTCACCAGCACCAGCATTATTTTAAATAGTGTTTAGAGAAGTGCTGGATTATTTGAGCATGAGGTATAGTATGTTATATCTAAATAAATAAATAAATCCAAACATCTAAACAAAAAAATAAACAGCACACCAAAACAGCAGGTGGTGTTTCCAGTGTCCAGTCATTTCTAGGTCCAAGGTTGGACAGTCAATGAACTGACAACAGGGTCATGGGTTTTCAATGCTTACAGAAGCTCATTGTGGAGTGAGGGCTAGTGCATCTGGTCTAATCTGACTAAAACCTACTGGAGCACAAATTGCTTAAAGAAACAAACAAAAAAGTTCACACTGACTCTGATAGAAAGTTGTTCCAACACAGTGTATTACAGCTTGCTATGTAAGACCCTACAATGGGCACAAAACTGGGCTATGGCACAATAAAAGAATGGGTCAGAGATGTTTTGATGGCACAAGGGGCACTGACACAAGATTAGGCACGCGGTTTTAATGTTAAATGAGAATTTCTTTTGAAATGCTAATTAATAAATGGGAACAAACTGCGTTTGGGAATTAATGTGGTGAGTGAAAAGTAGAAGAAGAGACATTTATTATGTAGTATTGGTCAAAGCAATAATTTTAGCCACTTTTTTGGTCCTTTTTTTTGGGGGGGGGGGGGGTATACACTTGGCACAACAGCAGCAAAACAATTTCAGAAAAGACTTTCTGAATCTTCAGCATTTCAAATAATACAAAGCTCTTTACATGGTGAGGACCGTCATACTGGTATTGACACTGTAGGTTAAACTTCTTTGTTCTGTTTTTCCTGCACAGGATAATTTAGTCTACATAATTAACTAAAAACACAAACCCCCAAAACAGTCAGAGCATTTTATCAGGGGAGGTACAGTCTTGTCAGGCAGCACTGTCTGGCCTTGCTCAGCAAGAGTGGCCATGAGTTCATCAAATAGGATTTGCAAGTGCTTGAGGCAGCAGTTTTGTCTCATATCTCATTACAGTGTCATCCTTGTGTTTAAGCACTAGTCTAGCAGACTGGACTGGCTGTGTGAAGAGCTTCCCTTCACACTGGTCACTGTTTTGTTTTTTAACGGAGGAGGCTTTCTGTATTGGGAGACTGCATTTTACACTGGCATTAAAGCTGAAAAGATGGAGGGCAGATTGTGACACTGGAGTGTGCAGACTGACTGGCTGGAGCTTCATGCTTATTTTTTTTCACCATCATCTTTATTGGATTATCGGTAAGGAAGTCTGAAGAGGGCTTTATTGATTCGGGTGGTTGTTCTGCAGGTCCTGTCAATAAACCCTTCAACAGATTTGCGTTCATCTGCGTTGGATCTTATCGGTGCTGAGGGAATTAGATTACTAGTCCCTTTGACTTTGTGCAAACCATTGATTTGTAACAGACTTTGAACAGGTCAGATGGGTTTTGTAAGATAGAGGATGAAAAGCTCAGCGTAGGTCCAGCTTGTTGCCATGGACACTTGTTGAAAGACTAGAAGGGATTTTCATGGTAAGAGGTATCTGCAAGGCAGAATGATGGATACTGAGAGACAATAAAGCTAAAATCTGTCATTGTCTGTGCTTATGGGAATATATATGTGCTCCATTTTGATCACGCTGTGTGTGTGTGTGTGTGTGTGTGTGTGTGTGTGTGCGCACGCACGCATGTGCAATCCTGTTGCTTCTACAAGGGTTAATGCAAAAAGAAATGTGTGTTTAAAATGAAATGAAATTTTAGCTGTCTTTTAGTTGTATGTGGGTGGTAGTAATGAGTGACAGTTGAATGGAGCGCTGCATTTGGCAGCACAATGGAGGCTGATTTTCAGAACCATTAGTTTGAAAGTACCAATCTGAGGTTTTGCATTTGCATGTAATAACTTGACCTGTTCGGTCATTGGAAACATTTCAAAACACTTGCCAACTCCCAAATAACTCTCTGTGACTAGACAAGTAGATGACCCTGCCTTAGTATACATTTGGAGAAACATCTCCTGGCCTTTAAGTCTTCAACTGTCTAGCTCACCTGAGCTCGAACCCGCTGTAGGCCCAGATTACTATTCTTGGCCAATAGGGGAGGGAACTGATGTGATTTTCTATTATTGTAGCCCATTAACCTCAATGTCTATTCTGAGATGCTTTTCTGTGCACCTTGGTTGTAAAGAGTGGTAATTTGACTTTCTGTAACTGTCTGTCATATCGAACCAGTTTTCTTTTTCTGAACTTTATTATAAACAAGGCATTTCTATGCCCACAGAACCACTTTGGGGTTTTTCTTCACTACTTGCTCTAATAACAGGAAATAAGCAGTGTCTGAATTTTGACTACCACACCACAGTCATTAAGCTCACACTTTTTCACATTCTGACATTTACATGTAGTGTGAACGTTAACTGGTGCTCATTACCTATATCTGCATGATGCTATGATTTGTCCTGTTGCCACATCCACATGATTGGCCGATTGGATCTTTTCATTATCTGCGCAGGTGTATATTGAGTGCTGTGAAACATTGTATGCTGCAATATATATATATTTTTTGCACTACCACACATCCATTTTCCTCACCAATCTTGGATGTTCCTTTGGTTTAAATAGCCATTTAAATGATATGAAATGGCATTCATTTTGATCAGTATAATGCTGGCTAGTACTAAGTGACATATTCTCCAATTTCTTGCATCTAATGTATTCAAATTCAATGTAATTGTCAGTGTAGTCACAATATGGTACCCTGTGTATAGCAATAAGCTTTGCAACAAGCTCAAAACTCTAAAAGATTATATATTTAGTTCAAAAGTGTCAGATAATGCCTCCTGCCCTCATAAGGCTTTACTTATTCATGTAGTCAGCCTGATCCATTGCATATTCTGATACTGTGTTGGTTAGTCAAGTGGATAGTGGTTCCTTCTGTTTATTTCTGGATGAGCAGTTTGGCATTTTTGCAGATTATATTATGCTCCCACAGGGTTCACCATCTGTAAGTCCAGAAATTTTCTGTCTCAAATTTCATAGTCTCAAATTATTTGCGATTATATATATCAGTGCTCTGGTATCATGCCTGGTATCTGGTTTATTTTGTACATATTATTGATTGCTATATTTGTTTTCTTGTTGTGTCCTCAAGTCCTCAAGTTTTGTCTCCAAAAGTAAAAAAAAAAAAGTCTGTGTGTTTTGTCTTTGTCTGCAAAAGTTTTGGACATTTTTTACATTATTTCTTAAATCAGCTGAACATGACAAATAATGAATATACAAACAAAAAATATGAGACTCAAAAATCCCAATTAATCAGGCCTTTCTATATTAAGTGGCTCCTCACCATTTGTAAATAATCAATAGCTTCCTTGACAGCCCAAGCTAAGCCATACTTGAAAGCTAGCACCATATAGTTTGTGGATAGCACACTTTAGCATTTGAAAAGAAAAGCTGGACAATGTCATCAAAATTGATGATCAGTAGTAAATGGGAATTTTGTCATTCTATCCACATTATATGGACCAATGTTTATGGATACCCTAACTACAGGACTCCTATGTGCTTTTTGAGCATTCTATTTCACATTTAATACCCATTTGCTGTCATAATAACCGCCACTCTTCTAGGAAGTTGTTGCAATAGATCTTGGAGTGTGGTTCTAAAATTTGTGATCATTCAGCCAAAAAAAAAGGCATTAGTAAAGTCAGGTACTGATGTAAGGTGAGGAGGCCTTGGGTGCAGTCAGTGTTCCAACTTGTTCCAATAGGGTTAACGGTCTTAGCTCTATAGAAGGCCAGTCCAGACATTTACAACCCATGTAAACCATATCTTCAACAAGCTTGCTTAATGTACCTGGGCAACAGGTTTGGGTCTCCTAGTTCAAGTGAAAGGAAAATTGAATCCTACCGCATCCAAAGTCAACCTATACGGTTGTGTGCTTCCAACTTTGTGGTAACAGTTTGGGAAAGAACTATATGGCTGGAAATGTCAGGTGTAAAGCATAACTCTCATGCATACTTCTGAATAGTTCTTAAGGTATCTTTAATATTTGAGGTCTAAATACCTACATGCATAATTTCAGTACACACCAATACCCCTTCATATGCTTGTCTGGCCAATTAACATTATTACATTATTACTGTTATTTTAAAGTTTCTAAATAAAGTCTGTAAGGTCAATGAACAAGTAGAAGCATATAATGAATGACACTGCTGCAGACTTTATCAGTGTTTGCTGGATTTAAACAGAATAAACTATGTAGGTGGTAAGACTCATTATTTGCTTTAAAAGTGTACATTTATTAGATACACATACATTCTTGTGAAAACAAGTGTAATAAAGTATGTATACTATATATAAATCTACAGTATACTCTAAAAAGGGAGTGTAAAATCTTTAAGCATCTTAAATCAAGTACACTTTAGCTACACATCCATAATAATCATTTATACTGAAGGTGCAAACTATGTATGCTGAGCTGGTTTATTATCATAACATTATTTTTCCTTCCTTTTGCAGGACCTGAGCTTACATGCCATGCCCTTTCAGGAGGGAGATGATGAGTGCAATGACAAGGATAATACACATAAGGTAATGCCGCCAAAATCACACATAATAATCTATGATGAAACGTTCTGTATTGCTTTCAGTGATAATCAAATTGAATGATTAAATAGTCTTTAAACATTAAAAGTAATTTCTAATGGTTTTTCAAGAAAAAAAGAACAAAATAAGTTCACATTTAAGTGTGCAGTGTGAGTAGAATACGCTTAGTCACATTCATCACCTTGTTGTGAGGATGTTCCTGTGATGTCGCTGGAGCTACATATGTGTTATAAGTGTGGGGGGGTGGAATCAGTAATAAGCTCAGTGTTGAGAAAATGTGTTTGCTGTGTGCTCACAACTTGGCATTTAGATTCCCAGTGCTGTTTCTGATGTTTTTATTATTGCTCTAATTGGATAATAAGGAAAGATTGTTATAATAATCCTGTAAGTGAAATGCAAGTCTGCAATGTAATTTACTTCTTCAGCTCTACTGTGTGCTTTGGTACTAGATCAGTGACACTAACCTGTAATGTGCACACTGTAAAATGAATTTTAATTAGATTATAAACTGATACACAATTCAGTACATTTTGTAAATGCATGGAATGACCGTACTGCTCTGGGACACATTAATGGCAGTTTGGTGGTGCGGTGATTTGTGATTTTTAACTCATCACTTAATCACCAAGCCACCACAGCGATCTCTCTTAACAAATCTCACGTAAACCCCTTCTAACCCTAAATTAACTCCACTTAAATATTGCATTCTGTCAGTAGGAGTTAGTTGCACTAGTTGTTGTGGCTCAGTGATTTAAGAGTTACACTTCAGAAGGTTGTGTGTTCAAATCTCAGCATCGATACACATCAGCCAAGTGAGCTAATGTACTGGATTATGTCTGTCTTTATACCATTTAAGATATTACAGTTATTTACTGTACATTTTTACCAGGATATAAGCATGAAAATAAGCATGAAATGTAGGATGAGCATGATATTACCATTTTCCCCCCATTTTTTAAAAATAAATATTAACAGCCTAAAAATATTTATTATGTTGTGAGGATTTCGCCTCATTTATCAGTTATTTACATAGGACGTGCTCTTGTAAGTCAAACTAAACTCAAAATTGTAAAGATCTTGACAATCAGCTGTAAATTACCTTAATTCAATAACAATTATATTTACAGATGTCCACAAAATGCCTTAGAAAGCAAAAAGAACACAGAAAAACAATGAAGAGACGAGCACATCATAAGGCCAGAATGCACATAATAATCCAGCACATCATTTATCATATACATAGAAACTCTTTCTATTTTAAGAAAGCAGCATTTATTTTTTATTTAAAACTAGATTTTAACTGCTAGTCCTACATGTGATGGATCTTTTGGATTGTTTCTGAAATATGAAAAATGAACTTAAGTGTCACGTAACTCAAGGTTAGGAGGATGCAAGTGGAGAATCTTCTTTTATTTTGCAAACATAAAACACAGAGAGACAAATGTGAAACAGTGAATGAAGTGAAGGGTAAAGCTGTTTACACCAGTGCTAATCAAGGTGACAGGGAACAGGCGTGAGTGATCAGTGACGTGAGAAACAAGGAAGTGCAGTAGTATAATGTCCCTAGACATGAGCCTGAGATGTGTCTCTGATATGGTCTATGTAAAAAACAAAACAAAAAAAACAACCTCATCATCTTGGCATAAACATTTAGAATTTTAATAATTGAAAAAAATATGCACTTTGGCTTTAAATAATCAGTTGAAATTATAATTCAGCTCAAGTTTGAAACGTTAACAGGCTAACAGAAGGCATTGCTGAGAAGACTGCTTATAAATGAATAAATATTATAAAAATTGGTTGTCTTCATGGATATTAAAGGATACTGTAATACCGGCTGTATGCTGTTAAGGAAAAGAACAATTTTGAACAAAAAAAGAGAGAACATATAAAAACATTCCTAATTTTCTCTCATAGAGTTACACGTACAGTTAATTTAATCGTGCTGTAATATTTGTAAAACAGCACCTTATTCTGTGTAGTTTCAGCTTGTTCTCATTTATTTTACTGCCAGTCAATTTCATCAAGGCCAGAGACAAGATAAATGAGCTGAAAACTCTCAAGGAAACACACTGAGCTGGTCATATTTTTCTTGAGGTGACAACACTGGACTGCAGGGTGATTGTTTAGCCTGATTTACATGCTAGGTATGTTTCTGTGCTAAGCAATAAAACTGTTTCTGATTTACTGCTTCTGTAGTGAAGCATGTTTATTCGTTTTTATTAATCTTTTTCTACTTTGTCAATTACATTGATTAAGAAATATTTCAACAAAACAAATGTATTATCATATATCACATCCTATATTATCTCGACCTGTATAGCATAATAAAAATGGTATATCCACATTCATTTCACATTAGTTCTCTTCAATTTATGCTTCATGTTCACTGTATAGCTACATGTGCCATGCAATTGTTCTACATAATGAACATTTTACATTGTTGCTAAAAGCCTTGGCCATGGGAAATGCTCATGTGGGCTGAAACAAGTGTTAAAACATGTGCCAGCATCTCGTTCAATGCAGCAGAAACCACAAACGTCAGTCAGCTGTCAGGATTTTTTCCGACAGTATTTAAAAATAGTCTGAGGCCGAGCTCCTCACACGGTATCGCATGTTAAAGGTCCGCTCAGCAATTTGTCAAATGCATATGTTGAAAGCCACTGTACATAACCGAAGATTAGAATTTATTTTTTGTTTTGTACAGGAAAAGAGCAAGTTGCCATGATTTCAGTCTTTTTTGTTTTTGTAACTTGGCCCCGCAGTACATGAGTGGAAGCGGTGTTATCTGAGATGAAATGAAGGAAATGGAAATCAAATCAAACACATTTACTAACCTATCCTTCTTTAAATGATCGCATTACACCCTAAATGGCACCCTGATTAAAACCAGATCTTCCCCAAATTTTGTCATGTTTGAATGCAATATATGTAATTATGAGTAACAATTTAACATGTCGTTTGTGTTGACTTTGACCATAAGTATGCTGGTTATCACATAGCTACCCATCTACACCACCAGATTAGTTAATCTTCCACAGCAAAACAAGTTACAAACAAATCCAGAAATACATCTGAAAATAATGATTCAACTATAGCAGTGCTGTGATTTGGTTTCACCAAAAAGCTAATTGAAAATTAAAGTATTTATGTGTAATTCAACATGATCGTTGCTGAAGGGATTATGGAGTTATTCATAACTCATTATAACTCATAACAAATATTAGTATTTATGCCTATTGCATAAGAACTAGCTGTCCTTTTTTTTTGTTTTGTTTTTTTAAAGAACAGGCCCTGAGCAACACAAGGTGACCCTGTGCTTTTGCATGTCTAAACAGTTTTCAGGGGCTTTATGAATGTTTACATGGATGAACAGAGCTGGAAATACTAAACACTGCTGTAAAAAAAAAAACTGATTAAAATGTTCTAGAAAAACAAAAGGCAAATAACAGAAATGAAATAAAAATGTATTTAAAATAATATGACTACTTAGTTGTTATTCTTGTCAGCTTGTTGCCTGTTGCTCACCAGATCTTTTCCATATTTTCTTATGCATAGCTTGAACTGAAATTGTCATACATCTTCACAAAATAGCCCATAATACTGCAGTAGGGTACAAGACAAAATGATTGGCATCACGTCACATTGTATTAGTAAATACAGTTGTGTTCAAAATTATTCAACCCCCAATGCTGTAAATGGTTTTAGGGAATTTAGTGTACATTTGTAATTGTATTCAGAATGAAATCCTACAAGGACTTCTTAAAGAACCATATGCAACTAAAATGACATCAATTAGTTTTGTAATACAGTAGTAAATGTTTCTTTTGTGAATTCTTCATTGACATAATTATTCAACCCCTTAAAGACTACCACTCTGAAGAACAGAGGTTCAATGAAGTGTTTTCAATCAGGTATTGAAAACACCTGTGGATATCAGGGAGCAGCAATAAAGCCTAATAAGCACCAATTAGGCAGCTTTAAAATGACTGTGATACTCAGCTCCTTCTAGACATTTACTGGTGTGGTTACAAACATGGTGAGGTCAAGAGAATGGTCCAGGAAGACAAGAGAACAGGTGATTACTCTTCACAGGAAGGGCAATGGCTATAAGAAGATTGCAAAGATGTTAAACATACCAAGAGACACCATAGGAAGCATCATTCGCAAATTCAAGGCAAAGGGCACTGTTGAAACGCTACCTGGTCGTGGCAGAAAGAAGATGCTGACTTGACTGCTGTGCGCTACCTGAAGCGTAGAGTGGAGAAAAGTCCCGTGTGACTGCTGAGGAACTGAGAAAAGATTTGTCAGATGTGGGTACTGAAGTTTCTGCTCAGACAATACGGCGCACCCTGCGTAATGAAGGCCTCCATGCCAGAACTCCCAGGCGCACCCCTTGCTGTCCCCAAAGAATAAGAAGAGTCGACTGCAGTATGCCAAAAGTCATGTGGACAAACCACAGAAGTTTTGGGATAGTGTTCTGTGGACTGATGAAACAAAATTAGAACTGTTTGGGCCCATGGATCAACGCTATGTTTGGAGGAGGAAGAACAAGGCCTATGAAGAAAAGAACACCTTGCCTACTGTGAAGCATGGCGGGGGGTCAATCATGCTTTGGGGCTGTTTTGCTTCTGCAGGTACTGGGAAGCTTCAGCGTGCAAGGTACCATGAATTCTCTTCAGTACCAGGAGATATTGATGACAATGTGATGCAGTCCGTCACAAACCTGAGGCTTGGAAGACGTTGGACCTTTCAACAGGACAATGATCCCAAGCATACCTCCAAGTCCACTAGAGCATGGTTGCAGATTAAAGGCTGGAACATTTTGAAGTGGCCATCGCAGTCACCAGACTTAAATCCGATTGAGAACCTCTGGTGGGACTTAAAGAAAGCAGTTGCAGTGCAAGCCTAAGAATGTGACTGAACTGGAGGCTTTTGCCCATGATGAATGGGCGAAGATACCCGTAGATCGCTGCAAGACACTTGTGTCAAGCTATGCTTCACGTTTAAAAGCTGTTATTACTGTAAAAGGATGTTGTACTAAGTACTAAGATTGAATGTCACTTGGGGGTTGAATAAAACTGATAATGATGTGAGCTCAGAAAAGACATTTGTGGTTATTTCATTATAAATGTTATGTTATATTTGTCTGACCTACACGTGCCTCTTTGATTTAATTGTAAGCAGGATGACTGAATGATCATAATCAATGTCAAACGGACCAAAACAATCAATTTCAGTGGGGTTGAATAATTTTGAACACAACTGTATACCTGTTCTATAGTTTGTTGGAAAATATGTGTAACTAGGGTCATGAAGAGCCATAAAACAATGACAAAGTTCTTTGGAAAAGAATCAGTAAGCGTTGGTTATCACTAATGAATATCATCCAGTGAACAATGACCGCTAAAGGAGGACTTTGAGTCAGTGTGAGGGCATTAGCATCCAAGAAGCCAATAGTAATACTCTCAACATGGTGCTACCACCAACATGCTTTACTATGTGGATGGTATTGCTTTTGGAAAGTTTGTGTGTAAGAAGACGTTTTTGTCTCGTTTTTGTCTCATTTTAACTCTATGTTAATAGTTTGGAATATTTTATGTTTATTGAAACACACCTAGACTTGAGTGCTATTTGTTCCTTGTTCTTCTATGTTTCTCTGATCAGTAGCAATCTCTGGGATTGTAGCAAACAATTTTTATTTTCATTACAAGTCAACGTCTCTGTATTGGGTTTTATTTGCAGGGGGAGATCAGCTGCCACTCAGCTAGCCCAACTAAAGGATTTTTCAGCAGGAGTCCATTTAGCCGGCCCTCTAGTCCAATGTCTGCTCCTGCAAAGTCCAAAACCAGCCCAGGTTCACCAAGAACCATCTTCCCCTACCCCCTACATCAGGAATCACCATCTAAATCACCTCGCCGCCTCAGCTTTTCTGGAATCTTTCGCTCATCCTCTAAGGACTCCTCATGTGCCTCCCTGTCCAATTCCTCTTCTTCCTCTCCTGTCAGTATTAAACTTTTCTCCCGTGCCAGGAAAGGTAGGTGTACTCCTACTTCTTTTAATATATTTTTGATGGTGTTCTTTGATAAAATTAAAAAGCACATAAAAAACTATTTTTTATCTACAACCCTAATTCAAAAAGTATAGTAAATAAAAAAAGTTGAGGAAATTACATTGAGGAAATATACAATTTTAAGAAAAAATAAGGTGACTTTAAATTTGATTGCCTCAACATGTCTCAAAGAGGTGGGATAGAGGCTGGAAAAATGTGTTACTAAAATGAAACAACTAGGGGAACATTTTGCAGGTAACAACAGGTCAGTAACATGATTGCGTATAAAAAAAAAAAAGAAGTAAAGATGGGCTTCACCAATTTGCAAAAAAATGCCCTTACAAATTGTGGAACAATTTCAGAATAATATTTCATAACACACAAAATTGCAAAGACTGTAAATATATATTTATTTATTGTATATAATATCATCAAAAAATTCTGAGAATCTGGAAAAATCTCTATAACAAGGTCAAAAAAATCAATATTGGATGCCCATGTTCTTCAGGCCCTCAGGCGACACTGCATTAAAAATGTAAAAAAAGGAATCACTGCATGGGTTCAAAATCACTTCCAGAAACTACTGTTTGTAAACCCAGTTTTCCATGTAACCCACAATTGCAGTTTAAAGCTCCTATAATGCAAAGAGAAAGCCATCTTCTCTGGGCCAAAGCTTGTTTAAAATAAACTGAGTCTAAGTGGAAAACTGTTCCGTGGTCAGACCAAACAGACTTTGCATCCTCCGAAATAAAGAGGAGTGGGATCATATAGTTTGTTATCAGCATTCAGCTGAAAGCCTGCATCCCTGATGGTATGGTGGGTGCATTGATAATAGAATTGGCAGCCTGCACATCTGGAAAGGCACTATCAATGCTGAAAGGTTTTGCAGATTTTACAGCAACATATGCCATCCTGATTAATTTGGTTACTGGTTTTGCTGTTAATATAATATATACAGGTGCATCTCAATTAATTAGAATGTTGTGGAAAAGTTCATTTATTTCAGTAATTCAACTTAAATTGTGAAACTCTTGTATTAAATAAATTCAATGCACACAGACTGAAATAGTTTAAGTCTTCGGTTCTTCTAATTGTGATAATTTTGGCTCACTAATTCAACTATCCAGTCTCAACAAATTAGAATATGGTGACATGACAATCAGCTAATCAACTCAAAACACCAGCAAAGGTTTCCTGAGCCTTCAAAATGGTCTATCAGTTTGGATTACTAGGCTACACAATCATGGGGAAGACTGCTGATCTGACAGTTGTCCAGAAGACAATAATTGACACCCTTCACAAGGAGGGGAAGCCACAAACATTCATTGCCAAAGAAGCTGCTGTTCACAGAGTGCTGTATCTAAGCATGTTAACAGAAAGTTGAATGGAAGGAAAAAGCATGGAAGAAAAATATCCAACTTTTTGGACCGAAATTCTATGAAAACTTTTTTTTTCATAGAATTTCGGTCCAAAAAGTTTGATATTTTCCCTTTCATTTAAGAGTATCGTAAGAGATACCAAAAGAAAACCTGTGATGTATACATTCTTGTGGTTTTCACAATATTTATATGTGAGCTTCACTGCATTCATATTATTAAATAATATTAAAAGTTAAAAAAGTAGGGACTATGAAAAGAAATCTAGATACAGGACAACAAATTTACTCTATAACTGTATGTATTTGTTAAAATATTTTATTATTTTATAATAACATTTGAATTATTTTGGGTAGAAAACACTTTAGTTTATAGGAAATTATACTAATGCTGTTTGAATCACAGAAGCATGTCCATTTCTCAGCATCTCTAGATACTGTTGTTTTTTTGCTGTTTTTTTTTTTACCCAAAATCACCATGAAGCTCGTGATTTGGATAATTATGTGTCATGCTGATTTAATTGGTGCATGGGTGTTTTTCATCACAGCAAGTTTCAGTAAATGAATTCTGTTACTCAGTGGTATGACCTTTCAGCAGAGTGATACCACCTGAAACCAGAGGACATTAAAATGGATGGCTGATATTAGCTTCTTTTCAGCACAGGAAATGCCTATAATTCTTGATGATATACTCGGGTGTACTTTGCGTTGAAGTGTAGCTTTTACAGTGAATAATATTTGGAGTGAATGACTTTGTCTTTATGTTAATCAAGGAACCAGACATGAGCATTTACGAAAAAGAGTTTACCATTCTTAATTGCCTCCTTTGTACAGTGTTGCTAAACAGAGAATCCACAGAAATGGTAATCTATTTTCTTTAGCTAAACAAGAATGTAGCTGCTCTGTTATTTCTAGCAATTTTATAATTACATGATTATGCAATTAAGTGTCCATGAAAGCTCCAGTTGCCTTCATTTGTTTAGTCTACATGACAACTCCTTTGTTGCAAGCATTTCGGAAATTAAAGCATATTTTGGATCATCTGAGTGAAGTGGCCTATACTTAGAAAAGGTGATAATTGAGGTATTGTCAGATGTTGGAGTGTTTCCTCAGCAGTTGGTTCACTGTTAAACTGGTAAAGTATGCATTTGTCCAGTTACAATGCAATATGCTCAGATACTGTTCTGGGACTGGAGCAGAATCCTGCCATTTTGACTTACAAGGCAAGTTGTAGAGAAATTATATCACAATAAATCATTGGGAATCATTTACCAAGAATGACTTCTTAATTTAATTTCTTCAAAGTTTTAAGGATTTTATTTAGGCTTAAGGAAGCTATTTTGGAAATGGGTTGAGAGAGCAGTGTCATAGGATCAGTACAGTAGTAGCAGTGGGACGGTTTTTGGATTAGAAAACGCAATCTTCAGCAAACCCTTTGACTCAAATTATAGCTGAATTTTGAGTAAACAGGTTTTCTGTTCTTTTCAGGAAAACATAGACGTTCTTGTCACATGTACTGTGTACTACATATTAGAGGTCAACCGATAGCTAGGTTGGATCGTACTTGCTGATAATCGATTAATCAACCGATAGTTTTTCAAATGGATACTGAATGAAAAAACAAACAAACATAACACTTGATGTAAAAATAATACATATACTTTATTACAAAAAAATAATAATAAAAAAGTACTGAATAATGAAAATGTGCTAAATGACTTAAATATGAATGTATTCATTTTATTCATAAATATAATTATTTAATCAATAAATTATAAATAATAAATATAATATAGTGTTCTTTATGGTCGCTCTCGTAATGACACCAATAAACCATTGAGTCTATCAATTGGGAATCTTGTATTAATTGTATCTTGTATTAGAGCAGTTAGAATTTGGTGCTTTGAGTACAATTCTCTCATACTGACCACTGGATGTTCAACATGGCACCTCATTCCAAAGAAATCTCTGAGAATTTGACAATTAGAATTGTTGCTTTCCACAAAGATGGCCTACACTATAAGAAGATCAGTAAGACCCTGAAACTGAGTTACAGTACAGTTGCCAGGGTCATAGAGAGGTTTTCCTCCAGAAGTCTGAGTCCTCGTGCTGTGCGTCAGGTGCAGAAGCTACTTTAAAAAAACAGACGCATGAGTGCTGCCAGCATTACTTTAGAGGTGACTGAAGCTGAAGGTCTGCTTTTCAGTACTCAGACCATACGCTGCACACTGCAACAAGTCTGTTTGCATGACTGTCAACCAAGAAGAAAACCTTTTCTGAAGCTTGTTTACAAGAAAGCCTGCAAACAGCTCGCTGAAGACAACCTGTTCAAGAGCATGAATTACTGTAAACATGTCCTGTGGTCTAACGAGACTAAGATAAACTTGTTTGGTTCAGATGGTGTTCAGCATACGTGATGATGCCCTGGTGAGGAGTACCAAGAAAATTTGTCTTGCCTACAGTCAAGCATGGTGATGGTGGTGGCATCATAGTCTGGGGCAGCATGAGTGTTTATGGTACTGGGAAGGTGCTGTTCCTTGGAGGAAACCTGGATTCCAACATGTATTGTGACATTCTGAAGCAGAACATGATGCCCTCTTTTCAGAAACCGAGCTGAACAGCAGTTTTCCAACATAACAACCCCAAACACACTGCCAAGATGACAACTGTCCTGCTGAGGAAGCTGAAGTTAAAGGTGATTGAGTGGCCAAGTATGTCTCCAGACTTGAACCCTATTGAGCACCTCTGGGGCATCCTTAAGGGGAGGTTACCTATGTGTCTAACATGGAGGAGTGGAAGAGGATCCCAGCAACAACCTGTGCAGCTCTGGTGAATTCCGTACCCAGGAGGATTAAGGCAGTGCTGAATAACAATGATGCTCACACAAAATATTCACACTTTGGACACAGTTTTGACATGCTGACTTGGGGTGTACTCACTTTTGTTGGCAGTTATTTAGACAATAATGGCTGTATGTTGACAGGACAGCAAATCTATACTGCTATACAAGCTGCACATTGACTACTCTAAAATATATCCAAGTTTAATTTATGTGTGTGTGTGTGTGTGTGTGTGTACACACACACATAGTTAGTTAGTTAGTTAGTTAGTCAGTCTAGGATTTACTATTTTGTGCAGTTATAATTAGATAAAACTATACTGAATGTAGAGGTTGGAGCTGAACTGCAGGGTTGTAGTTTTAATAGTGTGGCTCAAACATGGTTTTGCATTAAGTCCAGCTCACTTGAATTACCCCCTAAAAAGTCTGCCTTTCAGCTCATGATGCCCCTGGTAACTGTTCCATTAGTTTCATTATGTTGCAATAATTGGCACATTAGGGTACACACTTGCTCTCTAAAATGCACTCATACCTGTTTTTTTCTTTTTGCTATAGCTATTTGTGAGATATTTGGGATAAACAGGACCTGAGAGAATCTGGAAATTAATAGGTGTTTGGCTCAGCATAAATATTGCATGTGCATTATAAAATATGCAGCATAAAACGTAGCTCATGCACATCTGTGTAAAATCATCAGCCGATCAGCTTTCTAATACTGAATCAATTCTGTGAGGGTACTCAGGATGTCTCAGCTCATCAAGTAGCTGTGTGGTGGATGAAGGTGTTTTTGTGTGGGCGAACAACAACCTCCCCACATGCTGCCTTCCCTGGATAGGAAACAAGCACGCACACACACCCTTATGGCATTACTCAACCCAGCTGGATCATTCCCAGCCTTTTAGGGGGCATACACTCTGCTTACAGCGAACCCAAAGCTATTAATTCTTCCTAAGGAAGAACAAAACAGGACAGGCTGTCTCCAGTCTCCAGAGGAAAAAAAACAAGATTAGAAAAGCTGAGTCGTTTTGCGTTTCTGACTTGTTTTTTGGTTTTTTTTGGAGACTTGAGGCGGCAGGCTTAAGCCAATTATCTTAAAAAATACATTTTAGAAGATTTCAAGTGGCAGTAGAACAGATATTGTGTTTCTTGCATTACATATTACTTGCCCCACTCATTAATTAATTGCTCTGTTTAGAACAGGAAATGTAAGTTGGAGCAAAATGAACAGTAGAACTACACAAAAGTAGCAACAGGAAAAAATAGTTCTGCTTTGGGCATTTTAACAGAGCCTGCTGCTGTGAGCTTTTTATATTTTGCTGACATGATTTGGCTCCACTTAAAGGAAGCATCACTGCAGATCAATACATTTATTCTGACTAATCTGACTGATCATCCTTACCCAGTGCTGAAACACACTTATCTTTTATCGGAGTGGTCTCTTTCACGATAATGACTGATTCCATGAATTATGACGGCTCACTGATGAGTATGAAAATGATCGAAATCTTATGATATGGCCCTCAACACATCTCAACCCAACCGAACACGGATAAGAGGTTTAGGGTAGTGTGTTACTCTACTACAATCATCCAAGCACTAGCTGATGGAATAACTGTAGATTGATCTTTATTCTTGTTATGTGGATTCAGAGACTTTTACTATATATGCCATGGAACATTGATGTCGTTTTGGTGTCTCATTGTGTCCTAGCAGGTTACTTTATGTATGTTTATGTTTTCCCTTTGATTTGTCACTTTCATTTTGCCAAAACTTAATTTTGATTCATACCATATCAGTTGCTACGAGGGAAAAATATGCTAAGGCATTACCAGATTTATTTTGTTTTTTAACCAGTGAAAAAACTACTAGTCTCTGGAAGAGCTTTTTCCCACATGCCATCAAGCTACTCATCTTTCTATCATTTGAGCACTTTTATATTTATTACACACAGTTTACATTCTTGCCACTTGCGCATTAATTCCTACAATGTGAAAAGTTGTTGTTGCATAGTTTTAGACATATATTTATATAATATTTATGTAATTTACTCACCAAGATGGCCATACTTTTTTACATTATTTTGTGTGCAGGAATGTGTGCAGAAATGATCTGTTATGTTATGGAGGAATGCACAGTACATGTAGGGGGTGTGGCCTAAATAGATCCAGAAGTAAGTGTGCTGTGTGCATGTGATTGTTGGATGTGCAGGGTAGAAATTTAACAAAAATATTATTAAATCTGGTCATTTTAACCAAAATTATTCTGCATGATTACATTCACGTTCCCCGTTATTGGCTAATCTGCAACGTTCTAAATTCCCAGTTTATTGCCATTAATTCCCGTTAATTCTGATGTAAAGATCTTGAACATTTCTGGAATTTTGTAACCCTGGCTACAGCAGCAGACAACTTTCCATACAGGGGGTAATACCAGGAGATCAGCAGTTTACTCAGACCAGCCCTTCTGGTTCCAGCAACAATGATACAATAAAAAATATCAGCAGCAATATCATTCAGAAACACAAACACCAACTTTCCTTATGTTTGAGAATGCTATTGTTTTTCACTCACTGAAAGTTTCATCTTTTGCACATTTCTCTGTGCTGTCTTTACTGCACGCGCAACTGCATGTCTGATCGAACAGTGAGCATAGTGTCTGTAGTAGTGACTGTGGTGCTGTAGGACCCAAACAGCTCTACTGAGCCCACCTTGATGTGCCTGATACAAATTTGGATTTATTAGAAAATAGCATTTGGCATATATTATTTTGATTATGTGAAAAGGTTTCACGATCCGGCCGGGTGCATTTTGCA